>NC_091239.1:12144681-12149681 GCF_040958095.1 Procambarus clarkii | reverse complement strand
AATACAATGACGTGGATTAATTAGATTGGATGAACTGATTAATGTTAACTATTTAATAGCCTTAGATAGATATGATAGATATATATATATGATAGATATTGGTAAATACATGATAGATACTGGTAATTATATGATAGACACTGTTAAATATATGATAGATATTGATAAATATATGATAGATACTGATAAATATATGATAGACACTGTTAAATATATGATAGATACTGATAAATATATGATAGACACTGTTAAATATATGATAGATACTGATAAATATATGATAGACACTGTTAAATATATGATAGATATTGATAAATATATGATAAATATACTGGATAGATATAATAGATATAGATAAACATAATATACATATATATATATATATATATATATATATATATATATATATATATATATATATATATATATATATATATATAGACAGATATGATATATATGGATAGATATGATGTATAGGATAGATATTATACATATAAATATACATGCTAGATATGGATAGATATGATATATATGAAGAAATATGAAACATAACAGATATGGATATGATAGATATAGATAGATATAGATAGATATGATAAATATGATAGATACGGATAAGTGAATCAGACCATAACGACTGTTCAGGTGATTGGAGGTGATAGTAGTCGTTTTGGGAGGGCAAACCTGTCCTCCCACATAATACGTCGCATATTTGACGTATTGGACGAATTCGTCACAATTGCGAAGATTAACAAGAGTTGCATTTCTTACGGAGTGGAAAATATAGTGATTGGCCACTCCGTATAGAATCCAACGGTCTCAGCCTAATCAGAAGCGAACGCACCCAAGCAACCCACTTCACCTATCGACCCCTGATGCCTGGAAACTCTACTATGTAAAGTACTCAACCTAACCTAACTTTTCTAACGTTGGTTACAATAAAAAATGCACTTTATTACATCTTATTAACAAAAATAACTTTCAGAAAGTTCAATAACTCAGTTTTCTTTACGAGAAGGAAAAAGTGTAAAATAGTGAGAAAGAAAATGGGTCATCAATAACTTTAAGGTATAACTCGCGCGTTGTAAATGGGGGAATTGTCAGCCCAGGAGCCACAGGGGGACTCTTGCCAGGCTTAGACCGGATCAGTCAATGATCCTGTGAGACCACACGGCTCTCTCCACAGGACCTGTCGTCTCTCTCTCTTGCTCCAGTGGTCCTGTTAGTGGTTCTGAGAGAGAGAGAGAGAGAGAGAGAGAGAGAGAGAGAGAGAGAGAGAGAGAGAGAGAGAGAGAGAGAGAGAGAGAGAGAGAGAGAGAGAGAGAGAGTCTCACCTGTTGCTTCTCCTCATAGTCCAAGGGTTGCAGGAGAGAGAGGCGGCCACTGTTAGCGTCCAGAGAGAAGAGTCCTTCGGAGTTCCCATCAGTGATCCTATACTCCACTGTCTCTCCTGCAAGAGAGAGACAAGGGAGAGGAAGAAGAGACAGAGGGCAAGAGAGGGCGAGAGAGAGATTTAAAGAACAGCAGAGGAATGAAGTAAAGGAGAGGGAGATAGCAAAGATAACAAAAATATGTTTAATAAACAATAATAAAATAACAAACCTTCAGCCCACGACTAACTAGCCTCGCCAGCAGTGATAAGGAAACATGATAAGACAATGACCATCCTCATGAACACATCTTACAAGATAATTAAGCCAGCAAAAAGAGGCATTAACACAAACTAATGAGAGATACCTGGAGTTACACCGCCTGTCCCCCAGGTAAGGTTCACCTACCTGGGGAGTGAACACGGGCGTTCAGATGAACCAACAGGTGTTCACCGATGTTCTCTGCCACCTCTATAACATACTCCGCCTGTTCAAACTCCACGGGATCACTACCCACCAGTCTGGTCACTATAGAGGGAGAGAGATTATTAATCAAACATCAAATCGACACCAATATCTTACCACACCGACTGATTCAGTAACCAAGGGATATATAGATAGCTATCGTAAACATATTATGCAGATAGCGAGTCACAATAACCTGGTTGATCATTCAGATACTCCATCCTAAACGTTATCTGAAAATGAAGAGATAACGATGTTTCGGTTCATTCCGGACCATTATACGAGTTGATAATGGTCTAGAACGGACCGAAATGTCGATTCTTAATCTTGAAATTCGTGGCTTCTGTGTCTGAACACATATATACACACATATGTATAGCAAACACACTACACACAGGTATCGTATACATACTATACATACAGGTATCGTAAAGCCACTATACACCCAGGTATCGGTAAAATATCATACATACTGGTATCGTAAAGCCATATATATATGTATCATATATATGGCTTATATATGGCTCTCGGAGCCATATATAAGCCCATTAGCTTGGCGCTCTAGTAAATATACAACTTTACGTAGCCTTAACATACAACTACATACTGTAGTTGTATGTTATGACTACATATAACCGTATGTAGTGTACCTACATAATATCATATTTACAACATACTTAAATTTTAATATATGCCAACAGTATAGAAATTGCAATGCAGCAAGGTTGCAGCAATAGCCTACTTGAACATTCATCGCTCTTCAGAGAGCTCCCCAGAGAGCTCTCTAGAGAGCCTCTCTTAGGGGGGGGGGGCATCAAGCGGCTTGCTCCATAATAAGCATATTAATGACGGCTCTGTTATTCCTTAAGGTTCACTACCTCGTTAATATTACGTTCTGGCAGCGTTTTCCTGTGTACTCACCTAGTTATACTCTCCTAGTTGTGCTTGCGGGGGTTGAGCTCTGGCTCTTTGGTCCCGCCTCTCAACTGTCAATCAACTGATGTACAGGTTCCTGAGCCTACTGGGCTCTATCATATCTACACTTGAAACTGTGTATGGAGTCAGCCTCCACCACATCACTGCCTAATGCATTCCATTTGTCAACCACTCTGACACTAAAAAAGTTCTTTCTAATATCTCTGTGGCTCATTTGGGCACTCAGTTTCCACCTGTGTCCCCTTGTGCGTGTACCCCTTGTGTTAAATAGACTGTCTTTATCTACCCTATCAATTCCCTTGAGAATCTTGAATGTGGTGATCATGTCCCCCCTAACTCTTCTGTCTTCCAGCGAAGTGAGGTTTAATTCCCGTAGTCTCTCCTCGTAGCTCATACCTCTCAGCTCGGGTACTAGTCTGGTGGCAAACCTTTGAACCTTTTCCAGTTTAGTCTTATCCTTGACTAGATATGGACTCCATGCCGGGGCTGCATACTCCAGGATTGGCCTGACATATGTGGTATACAAAGTTCTGAATGATTCTTTACACAAGTTTCTGAATGCCGTTCGTATGTTGGCCAGCCTGGCATATGCCGCTGATGTTATCCGCTTGATATGTGCTGCAGGAGACAGGTCTGGCGTGATATCAACCCCCAAGTCTTTTTCCTTCTCTGACTCCTGAAGAATTTCCTCTCCCAGACGATACCTTGTATCTGGCCTCCTGCTCCCTACACCTATCTTCATTACATTACATTTGGTTGGGTTAAACTCTAACAACAACTGTGTGTGTGTGTGTGTGTGTGTGTGTGTGTGTGTGTGTGTGTGTGTGTGTGTGTGTGTGTGTGTGTACTCACCTAGTTGTGTCTGCAGGATCGAGCATTGACTCTTGGATCCCGCCTAACGCCTGTGTGTGTGTGTGTGTGTGTGTGTGTGTGTGTGTGTGTGTGTGTGTGTGTGTGTGTGTGTGTGTGTGTGTGTGTGTGTGTGTGTGTGTGTGTGTGTCAATGAGTCTTGCACGAATCTTGATTTCCTTCTTAACTTCAAAAATGAATTCTAAGATGTTTCATTTTGTCCCGTATTCCATTTTCTAATTTCACCAAATCTCGTCTCCATAGCTATACACGTCTGTACACGCTATTCCCCCGAGAGTTAAACGACCGGACACTACTGCCAAAGTTGCTTAGGCGAGGTAGTTTAAGGGGTTATATAACTGCCTCCCATTCTCTCTAAGGGTGCCTGGCCCTCTGGAATATCCGGTTGTTAATTACTGACGCCCACTAGTATCTCTGATGCCCGTATCATTACCCCCACGACATTTCCAACATTTTCTGTGAGGAAGACGGAGAGAGCGGGGCTGGCAGGACCTTGCTATCTGTTGGTCTCTTGAGAGATATTTTTCATTCCTCTCCCACCTCCTTATTTCTGATGCCATGAGAGAGAGAGAGAGAGAGAGAGAGAGAGAGAGAGAGAGAGAGAGAGAGAGAGAGAGAGAGAGAGAGAGAGAGAGAGAGAGAGAGAGAGAGAGAGAGAGAGAGAGAGAGAGAGAGAGAGAGAGAGAGAGAGAGAGAGAGAGAGAGAGAGAGAGAGAGAGAGAGAGAGAGAGAGAGAGAGAGAGAAAACGATGCCAGAAGTCTTCAATACCGGAGAATTGTTAGCAAAAATCCTGTTTTGGGTTAGTTAAATGTTCTCAAGATTCTCAATCTAATCCAACTTTGTGTACAACCACAAGTTAGAAGCCACAACTCAAGGCGCTCAGCCATCATGAGTCACAACTCAAGGCGCTCAGCCATCATGAGTCACAACTCAAGGCGCTCAGCCATCATGAGTCACAACTCAAGGCGCTCAGCCATCATGAGCCACAACTCAAGGCGCTCAGCCATCATGAGTCACAACTCAAGGCGCTCAGCCATCATGAGTCACAACTCAAGGCGCTCAGCCATCAAGAGCCACAACTCAAGGCGCTCAGCCATCAAGAGCCACAACTCAAGGCGCTCAGCCATCAAGAGTCACAACTCAAGGCGCTCAGCCATCAAGAGCCACAACTCAAGGCGCTCAGCCATCAAGAGCCACAACTCAAGGCGCTCAGCCATCAAGAGCCACAACTCAAGGCGCTCAGCCATCATGAGTCACAACTCAAGGCGCTCAGCCATCAAGAGCCACAACTCAAGGCGCTCAGCCATCAAGAGCCACAACTCAAGGCGCTCAGCCATCAAGAGCCACAACTCAAGGCG
>NC_091239.1:12007557-12144181 GCF_040958095.1 Procambarus clarkii | reverse complement strand
GCGGGGTCAGGTGTTTGGTTCACTTAGACTTTGTTGGTTCATCAACACACTCCATAGCAATATGTGAAGTGTTCTTATAGTGTTATTAGTGGTGTTGTAGGAGAGAGAGGGGAACAGGGGAAACCATGGGAGGAATGAGAAAGGAGACAGGAGGCGAAAAGGGAAAGGAGAACAGCGGAAGAGAGCGGGAACAGGGAATGAGAGGGGGATGGGGAAGGAAAGAGACGGAGAAGAGGGAAAGAAGAAGGGTGGAGGGAGAACTATGAGGAGAAAGTGCCAAGCCATTACGACTATATAGCACTAGGAAGGGGTCAGGATAAAGATTTGGGATGGGATGGGGGGAAGGAATGATGCCCAACCACTTGCACGGTCGGGGATTGAACGCCGACCAGCATGAAGGGAGACCGTCAGTCTACCGTCCAGCCCAAGTGGTTGCACGTGGAGGAGGAAGAGTTAAACGTGGACACCACCAGGTCCCCTCATTTTGTAATCAACACCTATAAAATTAAATTAATGTTTGACTGAGATTGGAGAGCAGACGTTTAAGGCTAGCCTCACTCAATTTTCCAAGATGAAGCATGTTGGGTAGGGGAGTGTCGAAGGCCTGTCGGTTTCGGCACAAGTGAAATACTTAAAGAAATATCAACAATTATAGTAACCCTTCACGCAGTAGTGGTTTGGGGGTCCACTACCGCCCCTCGGTATGAGTTTCGGGTCCACTACCACCCCGCATGATAGCTGTGGAGACCTTATCGTCTTCGGAATGGGTAAGGACTCCACCACCGCCCACGAGATGGGTTTGGGCCCACTACCGCTTACAGGATGGGTTTAACTATGTCCAAAGATCTTGGAAAAGAATGCGGGGGTAGGAGGGGGAGGGGAATAAGAATATGGAGTTGAAATTCTTGAAGAGGATATGCTTGAAAGTTCGGTGGCCTGTTCACCGCCATACTTGATGCCATACTTGTTGGCATCAAGTATGGATCACAATGTGGAGCCTGTTGTTGGTGCTGCTGAGTTTTTCTTCTTCACCAGAGGGCTTGTGGTGTGACGGTTGGCACCTCCTCCTGGTGTAGGTGAGGTGCTGTGTCTGACTTGGAGGAGGCGTCTTCCCGTTAGAGGTGATGCAAGTCTTGTTCAGTTACCCATCTGACTGTTCATGTTCTCTTGCTTGTCGTGCTTGTTCTTTATTTGCCTCTGATTCCGTTCTCTCTTCCTGAGCATTCTGTTGATGATGTTGATGCTAGTCGACCAGGCCAGTTGGAGGCCTGGTCGAGGACCGGGCAGCGGGGACACTAAAAGCCCCGAAATCATCTCAAGATAACCTCAAGATAGCCAGGTATGGAAGAGTTTTTGATCCGCTACCGCCTGCACGATGGGTTTCGGGTCAACTACTAGAAATGGACCAGGGGTCATTACTGCCATGGGTCCAGGAGGACCATTACTGCCATGGGTCCAGGGGCCATTACTGCCAAGGGTCCCGGGGGCCATTACTGCAAATGTTCTTAATATTTTTGCTTTAGGAAGTCTGGAAGGTAATATATCTGAAACATATAACTTGATCTCAATGTTATGTAAACTCTATATAATCTTAGCAGTAATGTCACTGAACTTAAGTGCATCGTCTTCTTGAGGAATAAAAATAAGGAGAAGAGAGAGAGTGAAAGAGAGAGAAAGAGAGAGAGAGAGATTCATCACACACACATACACACGCCTACCAACCATTCGTTTTGTCTGGTAACTTACCCAAAGCCACTCTCGCGGAGGTGGCTTCGTGGTTGATCCAAAAGGACACCCATGAGAGCATGACGATGAGGATGCTGGGCAGATACGTCTGGAACACAAAGTACCCAATGTTGCGCTGTAGGTTGAAGCTGATTGAGAGACGGCGGTAGACCCCCGTGGCTAGCTCTTCCGTGCGGTCGTTAGCTTCGTAGCCCATGATGGTAAACTGGGCAGTTCGGCCTCCTCCACTCCCACCACAGGGATGTCCTTCCAGTACATCACTACGTCCGCTACCGTATACCCGTCTGCGGAGAGTAATTAAGATGTATTGACCACATACCTCGGCTCTCATGTGGCCATCGTAGTAAGAAATTAAGAACTATCAATAATACATTAACCACCGAAATATTTTTACTGAGGTGATCTTTTACAGGTGAATAGTTTAAAGAGGGTAAATTGGCCCATGTTCCCGAGACAAAATAACTTCTCAATTTATGAAGAAATGGTAAATTTTCGAGGTAATGGAATAAAAATCTGATAAACAGTCGGAAGTTTGAAGATTGAGAAAAGGAATAAGGGAAGATGGGAGTGATGGAAGCATTAAGGAAATG
Source organism: Procambarus clarkii (assembly GCF_040958095.1). Taxonomy (NCBI): domain Eukaryota; kingdom Metazoa; phylum Arthropoda; class Malacostraca; order Decapoda; family Cambaridae; genus Procambarus; species Procambarus clarkii. The sequence continues at coordinate 12,141,845 of NC_091239.1, read as the reverse complement.
AAAGATAGACCTAATAAAATACAGATGGAGGGTGGAGAATACCGCAGGAGGGCAGGTAACTGATTTAAGATACAAATATTAGTGTGTGTTTAGAAGGTTTTAAAAGCACATACAGCCTTAAGCCTATAGACCTATAGAGATAGAAACAGGAAAACGGTTTTAGTTAAAAAAAAAATAGCACAGGAAACTTTGTTAGTAAAAAATGTAAATATAATTTTTGATTTACATTTATGATTCTGTTTAGTTCATGTTAGTTCATAGGGGCCTGGTAGCCTGGTGGATAGCGCGCAGGACTCGTAATTCTGTGGCGCGGGTTCGATTCCCGCACCAGGCAGAAACAAATGGGCAAAGTTTCTTTCACCCTGAATGCCCCTGTTACCTAGCAGTAAATAGGTACCTGGGTGTTAGTCAGCTATCACGGGCTGCTTCCTGGGGGTGGAGGCCTGGTCGAGGACCGGGCCGCGGGGACACTAAAGCCCCGAAATCATCTCAAGATAACTCAAGAAGATGTTTAAGATTTTGTATGACCATAACTACATGCACTAGTATACAGCACTTCTCAGCCTTAAACACCTTGTATTATCTTCAGCCTTATCAACCATATCGCTTCCTCCTCTTCAGCCTTAACAACCACACGCCTTCCTCTTCAGCCTTAAAAGCATTTCACCCCTCTCGGTTTTAACTGTTACCCTTCCGAGTCATCCAATGGTGAAGATACGAAAACAGTACGGGAAATATATTCAGAAGACTCAAAATCACTTCAAGACGATCAAGAATGGGGTTTGAAATAGTCACAAGACTCACAGATGCAGTCTAATGCTGTCAAGTGCATGGTTTGCATGGCTTGGTTATGAGTTATAGTACGTCAGCAGGATGGTAATGAAATTGCCAAGTCTGATTGCCAAAAAGATTTGAGGTTTATAATTAGTTATTCTGTAAAGACAAAAATCTATGGATAAATGGTCGAAATAGGGCAAATAGGACACTGGGATATATTTCTAGAAGCGTTAGTAATAATACTTTTGTTGTCATTCTTCAGCTACATCTCTCTCTTGTGAGGCAACATTTACATTATGCAGTTCAGTTCTGGTCGTAATACTATGGAATGGGTATAAATTCACAAAAACGCATCCAGCGTTAGATGACAAAGTTAATTCCACAAATTAGAAACCTTCGACATAGAGACTGAATAAGCTTAATTAACATTCTATAGAAAGTTTGGGGTGACGTGGCTGAGGAGTAAAATTGAAGGGATATGCATGACAAGGGATACATTAATAAGAAATTCAATATATAAACACATAATGGAACACGAAACATTAGATATAAATTGGATTTTTGATTTAGGAAAGACCTGGGTAAATGCTGGTTCAGTAACAGGGGTGTGGATTTGTGGAACCAATTACTGGGTAACATAATAGACGTAGGATTCCATGATTCTATCAGGTGCAGGTTAGACATTTATATATATTATTGAGTTTCGGTGGAATAAGAGCTTCCACGTAGGGGCCAATGGCCTTTGCTGTTTCTTTGATTCTGATGTTCTTAAAAATATCCCTCAACTAGTTTTTCCATCATCATCTCTTCTACTAGCCCCACCAAATCTACCAGCCACCACATTATCTACATCCCTAAATCTCATCGACAATCCTCCACCTTATCTACCTCTTTCCACCTTATCTATCGTCCTAAACCTAATCAACCAGCCTCCACCTAATCTTGTCTCCCACCCTCCTTTTTATTTACCAACCTCCATCTTATCTTCCACCCTCTACCTTGACTACTACGCTCCACCTTATCTAGCACCCTTGAGGACGGTGCAGCCTCTCAAGTTTTAGTCTGCGCCGACAGAAAGTTAGGTTTAACATTTTGAATGTGTAAAATAACCAGGTGGTATGATGTTCTGCATCGTCAGTAACTACCTTCATGCACTTCCGTGATCACCAGCAACCATAACTACCATACTGCTCTTTAATGATCACCAGCCATAACTACCACTCTGTTTTTCAGTGATCACTCTCGGCTATAACCACCACCCTGTTCTTCAGTGATCACCATCAATCATAACCACCACCCTGTTCTTCAGTGATCACCATCAATCATAACTACCATACTGCTCTTCAATGATCACCATCAACCATAACTATCATGATTTTACCAATCCCCAGCATCCTCCATCTCTACTTCAATTGTTACCATTAATCATGTGTATCACGCTCTTCAATAATCACAATCAACCATAACCACCATCCACTTCAATGATCACCTTCGCTCGTCAGCCTTAAAAAATATCCTTCACATTCAGACTTAAATACAATTATGAGTTCAGCCTAAATAGCCACCTACCCATACAGCTCCACTTTCCTCTACTTCCCTAGCAGCCTTCACCTTCATTTTAGCCATCCCCAGTATCCCTAATCGTCACACAAAGCAACTACCTTGATCTATACCATTTCCAGCATCCTACATCTTCACCCTCAGCATCCACCTTGATTTTAACCATCCTCGACCCCCCACCTAGACCTTAACCATTCCAAGCATCCTCCATCTCCACTTTTATCTTAACCATCTCCATCCTCCGAGTTTAATCATCCCCACAATCCTCCATCTAAATTTTCTGCATCCACGTTGATCTTAATCATCCACAACATTCTCCACCTCTTTTTCATCAGCAGCTTCAAGTTTGATCTTAACCTTCTCCTCCAATATCCATCCTCTCCTTCCTCCACTAGTGGGATTCTGGAGGCTGTTGGGGTCATCTTCGTGGACGAGCCTGCAAATTTTCAGCCTCCGCTGTGAAGCCATTATTATGGAAATGAAGAGGAGAGGGAAAAACCTGGCATTCTGAAAATCATTTTTATAGAATTGGGGGGAGACTGTATTTCGTATTCTCTCTCTCTCTCTCTCTCTCTTTGGGCTGATCAGATGTGTTGACAAGACTGAGTTAGAATACAGAAGAGGGTTGTATTATTGTACGCCTCACGGCATTTAATTCCGTAGTCTCTCCTCGTAACTCATACCCCTCAGTTCGGGTACTAGTCTGGTGGCAAATCTTTGTACCTTTTCCAGTTTAGTCTTGTGCTTGATTAGATATGGACTCCATGCTGGAGCCGCATACTCCAAGATTGGTCTGACATATGGGGTATACAAAGTTCTTTAAGATTCCTTACACAAGTTTATAAAGACCGTTCTTATGTTAGCCAACCTGGCATATGCCGCTGATGTTATCCTCTTGATATGGGCTTCAGGGGACAGGTCTGACGTGATATCAACCCCCAGGTCTCTCTCTCTCTGACTCTTGAAGAATTTCATCTCCCAAATGATGCCTTGTAACTGGCCTCCTGCTCCCTACACCTATCTTTATTACATTACATTTGTGTTTGTGTGTGTGTGTGTGTGTGTGTGTGTGTGTGCGTGCCTGTGTGCGTGTGCGTGTGCGTGTGCGTGTGTGTGTGTGTGTGTGTGTGTGTGTGTGTGTGTGTGTGTGAGGTAGCATTCGGGAGGAACCTCGATCCACACAATCAGCACCTGGTGAGGCTCTCTTGGTTCCTCGTTTCCTTCCCGGCTCCATGAAGTAGGTGAAGCGTGCTGATAACTCCCCCTTTCACCAGCGGATATATATATATATATATATTATATATATATATATATATATATATATATAATATTTTTAAATATGACCTAAAAAGTAAGATTAATAATTCTAACACGAATTTTCTCAATATTACTTATGTTTCTTTTCACTGTTGATAGTAATTGAAAAATCAATTCTCCAAAATTAATTTTTATTTCTAGTCTGACGCGACACTTGAACGCGTTTCGTAATAACTTATTACATTTTCAAAGACTTTTAGTTTACACACACACAACTATAACCTGCAAACACTAAACAGAGTTCTTACTATGCTATGATTTAAACAGCTTTCATTATATTTTATACCCGCATTTTGGGTGAGGACCTCACCCAAAATGCGTATAAAATAAAATGAAAGATGTTTTAAACATAGCATAGTAAGAACTCTGTTTAGTGTTTGCAGGTTATAGTTGTGTGTGTGTAAACTAAAAGTCTTGGAAAATGTAATAAGTTATTACGAAACGCGTTCAAGTGTCGCGTCAGACTAGAAATAAAAATTAATTTTGGAGAATTGATTTTTCAATTACCATCAACAGTGAAAAGAAACATAAGAAATATTGAGAAAATTCGCGTTAGAATTATTAATCTTACTTTTTCATCATCGATTTTAAGAAGACTTCAAATTTATACAATATTGTATATTGAATAACACCATTTAGATACCAGGAAATTGAAGAAAATGTAACTATCATTCGTGCTATTTACAATAAATCTATGAACTATTTAGAATGTTGATATAAATTTCAGATAATTATAGTATTGTAATTTTAAAAATAAATACAAGGAAGTCATATTTAGTGACTCTTCAAATATAGTCTGACGTTGATTGAATATGACTGATAAGAAATTTAAATGTTCGTCTGCAGTACGTTCTCATTTCTTAAATATTTTTACACGCCATCCTAAATATAAAATTGACATGTAAATTCGTGTGGTTGTCGATCATATATAATATATATAATATATATATATATATATATATATATATATATATATATATATATATATATATATATATATATATATATATATATAATGCATCTTCATTCCTTCTGAAGATGTGTTAATATACGAAAGTACTTAAGGAAATTCCTGTTTCAATTCTTCGTCCGTGGTCTGACACTCTATATATATATTATTGAGAAACTTATTATAATGCTGTGGTACTTGAATGAAGGTGAAAAACAGACCCAATGCATAAGTGAACATGTTTTCCACATTTATTGGATCTTTTCTTCATCTTCACTAGTTTATTACTGCACTTAATAATATATTAGTGGAAGAATGTAATATTATTATTTCACCTAAAATCTTTAGGTGTAACTTACCAGCTGTGCGATGCTGCCACTTTTTCTCTCTGATACTCTCTCCTTTACCGTTCTTTAATATTGCTTTGCCCATTCCCACTTTCATCTTATACTTCCGCAATCTATCTTATCATCCATCCTCACTCTATATATATACATATATCGCTTGTTCTTATCAACCTTCCTCTCTCTTTCTCTCCCTCGCGATTTCTCTTATCATCCCGTTCTCCCTCCACCGACTCATTAACTCACAACTTTCAATTTCCACGGTACAGTTTTGGCTGTCTAGAGGGTAGTAGTGGAGGTCCATCATGCAAGCGAGGGTTGTGGTGAACCGCATCCCGTACGTGATAGACCCGTCACCGTGAAGACGAACCATCTTGTTCTTTTCAGTCACATCGTGGAGATAACTAAGAAAGAAAGAAAAGGAATTACACAATTATTAGGGTAAGGAGTTAAAAAACGAATAGAAAACGTAGCATTGTTGTTTCTGGAGGGGAGACTATAAACAGAAATGGGAAGGACACAATAATTTATTGTATAAACAGCATTATGAAACTTCATGGACAAGAGAGTTTGAGAGATTGTTAGCCGGAAACTAAGAATATAAACGTTTAAGAGAAAATACCAACCATTAGGATATGAAAAATATATATATAGCTTCAATTAGGTTAAGATACTAGACGTTTCGGAGTATCAAACTCCATCATCAGATTGAACACCAAGTTTAAATTACTTATATCTAATTGTTAACATGAAAAATGTATATATAGTTTATATATTGATATATAATTTAAAATTTTCTAAATTATAATTATAATTTATATATATATATATTTATATATATATAAAAATATATATATAATATATTTATATATATATAAACATTTGTTAATATTATTATTTAATGATTTATATATTCACTAACGAAAATTTTAGAAACAAATGTAAACATTTGACAATTGACAACAATAGGTTAAATTTCTTTTATATAGATTAGTAGTGTACAAAATCTGCAAGCTACTTGCACTTCACTTAATGTCGCTAACCAACCAGAGATGATGGCTATATACATCTCTGGTACATCAGTGGTCTGTACAAATGTATAATGTATTCAAATATATAATTCAACTAAAGAGTATAAACAGATTTCATTAAAATTCACTCCAATTCCAATTAAAATTCATCATTTATAAAATAATAGCTTTAAGACCCATTATAAGATGTACACAAGAAATATTTAAAAATCAGTTAAAGATAGTTGCACAGCTTGTAATAAACTCTTTAGTTCACTCCTCAGTCCACACAGTTTTGCTTCGTTTGAATTTAACCATCTCTTGCAATATTTAAATTTGTGAATGATTCGGGAAAAACAATTTAAGCTTATTATGTCTAGGCTATGAGAGTACCCTGGGTGCTACATGGAGAGTACCTTGGGTGCTACATGGAGAGTACCCTGGGTGCTACATGGACAGTACCTTGGGCGCTACATGGACAGTACCTTGGGTGCTACATGGAGAGTACCCTGGGTGCAACATGGACAGTACCCTGGGTGCTACATGGACAGTACCCTGGGTGCAACATGGACAGTACCTTGGGTGCTACATGGAGAGTACCCTCGGTGCTACATGGACAGTACCTTGGGCGCTACATGGACAGTACCTTGGGTGCTACATGGAGAGTACCCTGGGTGCAACATGGACAGTACCCTGGGTGCAACATGGACAGTACCTTGGGTGCTACATGGAGAGTACCCTGGGTGCAACATGGACAGTACCCTGGGTGCAACATGGACAGTACCTTGGGTGCTACATGGAGAGTACCTTGGGTGCTACATGGACAGTACCTTGGGTGCTACATGGACAGTACCTTGGGTGCTACATGGACAGTACCTTGGGTGCTACATGGACAGTACCTTGGGCGCTACATGGACAGTACCTTGGGTGCTACATGGACAGTACCCAGGGTGCTACATGGGCAGTACCCTGGGTGCTACATGGAGAGTACCCTGGGTGCTACATGGACAGTACCCAGGGTGCTACATGGACAGTACCCTGGGTGCTACATGGACAGTACCCTGGGTGCTACATGGACAGTACCCTGGGTGCTACATTGAGACTACCTGAGGACACACATTAGCTGCCAGATCGTTATTAATTAAGTTACCTCGGAGCTCGCTTCCTGCCTATCCTCGTTCAGAAGATAATTGTCCTACCCAGCGGAACCAATAGAGACGGGAAGGGAGTCTGGGGAGAGGGGACAGGGTGTGGAGGTGTGAGGGGATTGGGGAGTGATAAGGGGGTAGAAGTTGTGCGACTGCAGCAGTAGGGAGGTGCGGAAGATAGAGAGACCAAGGAAGTCCTTGGAGGGTTGGCCTCCTCTCCTGGTCGGACTCAGGATAGAAGCTTCGTGGATAGAAGCACAGGCAGTATAAGCCCCAACTAGGTGGTGGAATGGATTAAATATAGATTATAGTAGGCGTGGGGGCAATCTTGAATGACTTCGAACATGTCCCCATTCAACCCGTCCTCTTAAAAATAACGTCACTTTTGGCTCGTATGCGCGCTATGGCTAAATTTGTACGTAACTTGAAATGAAATCGACTCACAAAAGTGACGTACTGTTCCGTTTTCTGTTTGAGTCGTCCGGCTTACTCGGCCAGCTTAGAAAAGGAAACTTTCCATTAACGTTTTCATAACGTTTTGAAACTTTATGAGAATTTCCTGCCCACCTAACCTATCAGAGGACCCTTAACTTACTGTCGTTGAAAAAAAAATCCCAAATTTATTTTCATTTTCAAATTACGTCTATATTCTTTAGCGTGTGCCAAGTTGGCAATAATCTTATTGAACACGCTCATATGAGTCCTTGGAAATTTTGAGCAGCAGGTTATAATTTATTATTATTATTATTATTATATATGTATTTAACCATTTATAAAGGAGAAAACTAAGAAAATGCTTGAAAGCATTCCGAAGAAATCTAGTTATCACTGACTCCTCTGATTTGTTCTAAATTATTTAGCTTCAGGAATTATGTTATTACTAACAATTAATTCCCAAATAGTCAAATTAATGACTTAGAAATGAAAATAATGAATAATATTAATAATAATTATGAGAAAATCCACCCGGGCTGTGAGGTGGCTCGAACCTGTGACCCCGGCATTGCCAGTCGTGTACTCTACCACTGGATCTAGAAATCCGGTTGCAGGACTTTTGTACAAGTCTTCGATGGTTCAGTGGCAGAGTACACGACTGGCAATTCCGAGGTCGTAGACCCAACCACTTGGGCTGGACGGTAGAGCGACGGTCTCGCTTCATGCAGGTCGGCGTTCAATCCCCGACCGTCCAAGTGATTGGGGCACCATTCCTTCCCTCCCGTCCCATCCCAAATCCTTATCCTGACCCCTTCTCAGTGCTATATAGTCGTAATGGCTTGGCGCTTTCCCTTGATAATTCCTTCCTTCCTTCCGAGGTCGTAGGGTCGTCCCACCTCAAAGCCCTGGTTGATTTTTTCATTGATATATATCACGTTAGTGTGATTTCTGTGTGTTAATGTTTCACTTATTATCTTGTTTCAATGGGCAATTTGAATAACTTGAGAACATGAGTACATACTTGACCTGGTCTACGTGTTATTTGGGTTCACCTGTTATAATGAGTCAATTTACCTGCTCTTATCATTAGCGAAAAAGGTGTCTGGAACCCAAATCTTCTCGGCGAAGTCCCCTGGAAGAGTGAGGAGTTCGTCGCTGGAACTGAAGGCTAGTCTCTCGTCCTTCCAGTACTGGTTGAGGTACATGGTGATGGTGTAGTCCTGGAATGGTAAAAAAATATATTCTGTGAGTAACTTTGTGACTGCTGAAATGTGATGGGGTTCGAAAGGAAAGGTTTTCGACTCCTGTAATGAAATTTCAAACAGTGTGAAGGGAGAAAAATTTAATTACATGGTGGTGGTGCAATTCTGTACAGGAACAGAAGGAATAAATGTTAATAATTTTATGATACATTATTTAGCTTCTGAGTGACTAGAGCGCAATTGTTAAATACCCGGATAAAAGTTCCAAAGATAACATGGCCGAATTATGCAAAAATTTCCTTCATAGTAATTTATGGACCTTGGTTAATACTGAGGTTTGCAGCCTCTGTTCTCGATTTAAAAAGCGTTGTGTTCGAAGTGATTAGGCCTATCTTGAGGTTATCTTGAGATGATTTCAGGGCTTTTTTTTAGTGTCCCCGCGGCCCGGTCCTCGACCAGGCTTCCACCCCCAGGAAGCAGCCCGTGACAGTTGACTAACACCAAGGTACCTATTTTACTGCTAGGTAACAGGGGCATAGGGTGAAAGAAACTCTGCCCATTGTTTCTCGCCGGCGCCTGGGATCGAACCCAGGACCACAGGATCACAAGTCCAGCGTGCTGTCCGCTCGGCTCCTGCCTAACCGGCCTAACAGGGTCAGGACTCAACAATCGTCTTTCCTAATCATGTCGTCATTGTTTACGCTTAATAAACAGTTTATGAGCATAGAAACTCCGCTACCAAAGGTTATTAATTTTTTAAACAACCCCGAAAAGCATCGAAGCTCATTAACTGTTTAATCTCTCTCTCTCTCTCTCTCTCTCTCTCTCTCTCTCTCTCTCTCTCTCTCTCTCTCTCTCTCTCTCTCTCTCTCTCACTCTCTCTCTCTTTTCTCTCTCTTCGCTTTTTCTCTCTCTCCTCTCTCCCTCCCCCCTCCTCCCCCCCCCCCCCTCTCTCTCTCTCTCTCGCTTTCTCTCTCTCTCTCTCCCCTCTCTCTCTCTCGCTTTTTCTCTCTCCCTCCCTCCTCTCTCCGTCCCCCCTCTCTCTCCCTCCCCCCCTCTCTCCCTCCCCCCCCCCTCTCTCTCTCTCTCTCTCTCAATACCTGTAAACAAAGCCGGCCAAATTGAAGAAACTATACAGGCTTCTTAAGTGACTACGTAAATGCTTGATGAATCCTGGCCTTGAAGCATTCAAGCCTAATTCATCTTGCCTTACGCAACCACGCTGATGCTCATTAGTCCAATAAAGCGTCATTATTACGGTGCTTTTTTTTTAATTTAAACGGAATGTTAAATATTCGATTTGTTTGAACGCTCCAGGTATTAAGAACTAATGTTTATCTTGTTAGTGTGAAGGATAAGAGATTATGTTATAATTATTCAAAGTCGTATCACGTGTGCGACCCATAACAGTTCTCGAGAACGAGAATGTCTACAGACTTTTGGTTTCAACCATATGTTTACAGACTTTTGGTTTCAACTATATGTTTACAGACTTTTGGTTTCAACCATTTACAGACTTTGGTTTCAACCAAATGTTACAGACTTTGGCTTCAACCGAATGTTTACAGACTTTTGGTTCAACCAACTGTTAGCAGACATTTGGTTTCAACCAAATTCGAAGGTTGGAGTACAGGGATGCCTCGCACAATCAAATTTCAGAGGCTGGGGCCACACAGTCTAATCCTTTGTGGGTATTTATGAAGATGCTGTCTATGGGCGCCTGACAGCTGTGTGAACAGCGCTTTAGATTCGTAGTCCTGAGGTTCGGGTTCGATCCCCGGTAGAGGCGGAGACAAATGGGCAAAATGTTTCTTTAACCGTGATGCCCCTGTTACCTAGCAGTAAATAGGTACCTGGGAGTTAGACAGCTGCTACGGGCTGCTTCATGGGGGGTGGAGGCCTGGTCGAGGACACTAAGCCCCGAAATCATCTCAAGATAACCTATGGTATATCGTTTTCCCATCCAGTTCTCGTCATAAAACCTACACACTGTGTGTCAAGAGAGTGATGACCTGCGTCCAGGTCTGCGTTGGTTACTACTGCCTCGGTGTACAGGTAAAAGTGGATCAAGATTACCGACAAGGGAAAGGAAGACTTCAAGTGAGGAAAGGATCCTCAGTAAGCAATGACGACCCAAAGGGACGAGGGAAGGTCGCCCGGGAGCCGGCTATACGGGAAATTAGCTGTCGCAGATTCCTGCTGAGGCAACGTGGTGTTCCTGAAGGGTGTGAATGCTGCCGGGAACCAGACAAGTGAGTCTGGTGGCTGTCACATAGCCTTGGTATATCACACGACAGGTAAAGACGTGTCTAGTAACAGTGATGAGGTGTCAGTTATTGGTGACAAGCATCATGTGGTGACATAGTGAGCCCTTGACAAGATGCCTAATATGATTGTCGACAGTGACAACACCTCAGTGACATTGGTGAAGTTCTTCATTTAAAAGGTTAAGGTCAACGCTGACGATTACAATAATTTTTGAGGCTTCATAGTGACAAAATTGGTGAACAAGATCTACAGGAACTGTGTTGACTACGGTAATATGACAAAACTGTAGCGTACGAGAGAAGCTGTGAAACAAAATAGTCACTGAATAACAGAATAGAATATTCGTTTAACCATAATATATCTAGGGCGATACAACCCCCTCTACACCGAGACAAGAGGTGGAGAGACCAACCTCCCAACACAAATTACAGTACCTTTAACTTTGGATGGAATATACAAAACATGGCAGCCCATCCACCTAAAACAATAGTACTTATACCAAGTATTTGGTCAAAAGTACCAATATGTAGAACTGAACTACGCAAAAATTCCCTTTGTATTATTTTATGGCATAAATGACATTCTTTTTAAATACGAAAAGAAACTTAATGAGCCTTATCTAACCTGTCCTATCTATCCTTGGCCTAATATACGTTATCTTAGACCTAATATAAATGGTGCTACACAGTCTCCCTGGCTTGATGCCTGTTCTTTCACTGTTCTTTTCCTTCGGATGTGGATGTGCAGCAATTTGGGTTGAGTCTTTGCCTTATTTGCTATGTCATTTTCGCACTGTCTTGCTGTTTTTCTTCTCACCTTGAGGTACTCATTCCAGGACCTCTGTTCTTCGGAGTCCTATTATTTTTGTAGTTTCTCCATGCCCTTGTATTTAGTTGCTTTGCCAGCTTACATCCCTGATAAAACCAAGGGATTCTCATTTGCTTTTATTTTTTTTCCTTTTGGACTGCAACCTTACATTTCTGGATGATGTAGCCTGTTATGTCTTTGACAGCCAAGAACTCTGAACTCTGTTTCCCTTTGTATCTATATTTGGATTTTTCCTCTCTCCGTGAAGCTTCCTTTTCGATACGCCAGGCTTTTGTTTTCTGGTCCCTTCCTTGAGTAAGTTATCCCTACTTCTCCCAGACACTCTAATATCAATACACTGTGGTCAATCATTTCTACGGGGGGAGCTTCGAAGTTGATTTCCTTTATGTCTGAATCATTAAAAAGTAAATACCAGGTAAAGTCTGTAGGAAGTATATTTAATAGCTGGGCCGTCGTTGCTACTCATTCTTATGGGTTCACTTACATTCTGGCTTAAATAGTTTCTTGTTGCCTCATCCAATAGTTTACTTCTCTATGTTTCTACACCCTTCTGTGGTTCTTTATTCTCCCAGCTTCTCTTACCGGGCTGTGATGGGTATGTGGGGCCTGCGGGCCGCTCCAAGCAACAGCCTGGTGGACCAAACTCTCACAAGTCAAGTCTGGCTGCGGGCCGGGCTTGGGTAGTAGAAGAACTCCCAGAACCCCATCAAACAGGTCTCTCAGTAATGATAATGCTGTTACTGTGGTTGTGTGTGTATTCATCTAGTTGAATTTATCATGTTGTCTTTGCTGAACTTTGCTGTTTCGGCCGTCGCCTCAACTGTCAATCAATCAACTGTTACTGACTGCTAAAAAAAAATTTACACACACACACACACACACACACCGGTGGCTGACTGGACAGCACGCTGGACGCGTGATCCTGTGGTCCCGGGTTCGATTCCCGGCTTGTTGTTGTTGTTTTAGATTTAGCTACTCAGAACGAAGTGTCCATGTAGCACGGGCTATGGTGAGCCCGTAAGGCGATTCCCGGCGCCGGCGAGAAACAATTGGCAGAGTTTCGTATTAATATACGAAAGTACATAAGGAAATTCCTGTTTCAATTTTCCTCCGTGGTCTGACACTGTCACATTTTTAATCACGTGTTTATTTTCGTGATATACACACACACACACACACACACACATATATATATATATATTATATACATATATATATATATCTGCTACTTTGACAGGGTAAAATAACTTACTAGTTTCAATAGCAGCTATTAAGCACTTAACCACTGAAGGTGATTTAAGATGCTTATGCAAGCTCAGCTTATAGTTACATCACATACATACATTCATTGTTTAGCTGGGAAGGGTGGATGTTGAGAATAACGGCAAAGCGTAGAGGCCATTGGTGTATTTCTATAGCTCAGTTCGTATTTTTAATGTAAGGTCTATTGTCAGTGGCTGCAGAGTGAGGGGGGGACCCCCCCCCTGCTCGTAACTAACCTTAGTTTATATATATGTCTCTCTGTATGTTTATATATGTCTGCCCGAAACGCTTTGCGTAATAGTGGCTTTAGGCATTGTATGTACTAGCTCTATAAATCCATCAACTTTTGTATCTTACCTTGTACGTATGTACCTTACCTAAATAAAAATATATTTATTTATTATTATATTCCCCTCTCTACTCTCGTCATGTGTCTATTGTTTAATTCAAGCTAGAAAAAACATTCTGTAAGCTGGTGGCCTAAAAAAAATTATATTAATTTTAAATAATGTGATCATGTTATTCTGTCCATATCCAAAAATGATGTAGGTAAGCTGTTGCATCCAGTTCTGTAGGAATTCTCGTTTATATGTTTCTCTATTTCCTTTAGTTCTGATATGCAAATTGTCCCTTTGATAAAGCGTTGAGTGAGATAGAGATAGATGGATGGATTGATCCAATTGGTGCCTGGGATAGTCTGTCTCATCTCCCATCCACCCTTATTCCATCCCTCTTTTTTTTCTTCTCCGCAAATCCCCTATTTTCCTACCCGCGTACCACTAATCCCCTGTCGCCCCATTTTCTGCACCATCTCCTTTTCTCTTCTCTTCCCCTTACTTTTCTCTCATCTCCCCCATTTGTTCCCTTCTCTCTATCATTCCCCCACCCCCCATTTCCCCCCTCCCCGCCAGCCTCAAATAGACAGACATTTATATTTATTATTTCCATTTCCATTTCTATATTTACGTAGAAAGGGGTAACGAGTTGCATCCAGGTCTCTTTTCCCTCTTTCCACCCTTTCCTCCTCTTTCCCATTCTTCATCATATATCCCCTACGACCCCCTCGTCTCCCTTCCCTTGGTTCCCCTTCGCCTCTCCCCTAATCATCCCCATCTTGTGCCCCTACTTCCTCCCTCTCTCTTCCCCTTCTCTCAGAAAATTTATTATTATAAAACTCTATTAGTTGTCTCCTTTTTTTTATATTAATACATGAGGTACATCTGTATTAGTGCAGCTACCATAGACTATATGAAGTGGAGTACAGTGTGTCAAAAAAGCTAACTAGGTGATGCTAAAAAATCCCCATCACACAGGATGGTTAGTCATACAGAGGCATGTGATAGGCAGTCTGCACTGGCAGACTCCGGATGCATTTTGAGAATATCATCAACACAAGAGTGAATAAGGTAGCAGTGGTGATAAAAGTCCCCATCTCGCAGGATGGTTAGTCATACAGGGCTATATGTTTAGTAACCTGCATTGGCAAATTTTGGGTACACTGTGAGGATATCTTCAAGAATACGAGAGTGAATAAATTGCAAAGCTCCAGGTACCTCATACCAACTGGTCCGAAAGGTCTAATAACTGGGCATTCGGTGATGTAGTGTGGGAGATCATGCCGCAGTTCCTGCTCACAGAGTTTGCACCTGGAGTGCTCAGGATTGGGAGATCCGTCACCAGTAGCCACGTGTCACAGGTAACGGTAACCCAACCTGATCCTTGCAACCACTGTGTCGCACAGTCTGGTGGACGTTTTGTGCTGTCCATAGATATAGATTTCAGATCTGAACAAATCATGGCTTTTTATATTAATACTTTCAGGTCGTTGAGAGTCAGTAATTAGTTGTCTCCAAAAATATGATAACTAAAAACTCTAAGAGGGAATCACTTCAAATATTTCATACTTAACTCCATTAAAGATTTCATGGGGGTCTCTATAATTACTAATGTTTCTTAATGCATTTTACGTAGGCCGATTCCGACCAGCCTAGGTCCGCTTCGTACCCAAGACCAATTTCCCATGCAAATTTGGGGCACGCTAGACCCAATCGTCTGGCCACAAACTTTTAACAGAAAAACAGGCAGACAGACAAATATTATCTCTTATAGTATACATTTAAGGGAAAAATCCTTGATGTTGTGGAAATTTCATAAGAATCTTAAAAATTCATATACCACGAACAAATTTTTGATTCCCCATGTAAAAACAAATCACAAACAAATTATTTGTAATCTAAAATCAACTAAAATTAAATATCTAGACAATGCATTCTATCCATGAAGCAATGACCACACACGCCTCACACTACATGTTAGTGACTTTAATATAAAACATGCAATTTAACACTAAATCTGAATCACATTTTATCTCGTCTAAATTATACTTTAAACCCGCATAGTTTTATTAAATTCTTTAACTGATCAGTTCGTTAATAAGTTAGATAAACACTAACATTCATAATATTTAATCATAATACGATATCGATTAATTATTTAACAAATAAAGCCCAATATTTAATGGTCTCAGTGCTAACATCATCTCTGAAGCTCTCAGCTCTCTTCCTACACACACTGGAACTGTGTATCCTCAGTTTAGTATATTCGTGTCAACATATTTTTATATATTAAATACAAATTATCTTTAAAACTTGGCATCTAGTGTATATTCATACGAGTTACCTGTACACGAATTATTGTACACGCATGGCTGTACAAGAATTGTTGGTCACGCATTGTCGTACACGAATTATTGTACACGTATGGCTGTACAATAATTGTTGGTCTCGCACTGTCGTACACGAATTGTTGTACACGCATGGCTGTACAATAATTGTTGTACACGCATTGTTGTACACGAATTATTGTACACGCATGGCTGTAAACGAATTGTTTTACACGATCTCCTCTACACGAATGGTTGTACACAAACTGCTGTGCACCAAATACTGTACATTAACTGTTGTATACGAACTGCTATAACAAACAGTTGTCCTCGACCTGCTGTACACGAATTGCTCTAAGAGAATGGCTGTGGTATGACCTTCCCGTTACTCAACAGTTAACCTCTTCCCGTTTGTGGTGAGGGAGGCCTCAACTCATCCCGTTAGTGTTGAGGGAGGCCTCAACTCATTCCGTTTGAGCCGAGGGAGGCCTGTAATCTTTCCGATTCTGCTGAGTTGGCGTCCTCAACTCCTCCTTTTTGTTCTGGGGAAATCCTGTATTCATGCCGTTTTGATGAGGACGATGTCAACTCATCCCGTTTCCATTGAGGGTGGCCTCAACTTCTGCCGTTTGTGCTGAGATAGACCTCCACTTTTCCCGTCTATTCTGAGAGAGGCCTTTAATCGCTCGTTTTAAGCTGAGGGGAGCCAGTTCTCTCTCGCTTCTGCCGTGGGAATCTCTCCTCACTCGTGCTCTGTTGTGACCCAAATCCCTGGCCTATTTTTGTCTTGCACATTCAGCAACTCCAGTCTGGTCGGTCAATATCAGGAGAGAGCAGCAGTGTTGTGGAGGGTGTGGGCGGGGCTTGCCACAGCTGGGTCAACTCCAGCCTCTCTACAAACACCAAATAACAAGGTTTTCATCTTACATAAATATTACATATGATGTGCACGCAATTGGAAAAAAGATCTTAGCGTGACCTAGCATAGCCTCATGCAACCCGATATGAGTGTTGGATATTTCCAACATCGAATACAGCATTGTTGTATTCTCATTACTTATTACTAACCATATTAATATTGTATTAAGTAAAATTAACAACTCGTAGAATTCTCATGTACTAATAATTCATCTGTGCATTAGGCTAAATTCTCACGTCATCTGACGCCAGTATTGCGTCAGATTTCTTTACCGTAAAACACATTATATTCAATTTGTGTGAGAATTAAATACGATTCTCCATAATTAAAGCATTCTGTATGACAACTGATTGCAGACGAATTGTTCTCTAACTAAAAGCCGAATAGAGCTTTAGAATCAAAACGTTTACCTCACGATAGAGGTAACGTCATCAATGAATGCTATGGGGAGACATTAATTCCTCTCCCTTGTATCTTTACTATTCTTAAATAGTTAAATAATAATATTCCGTTCCTCTAAATAATAAACCCGTCCAGTCTTTAGAGTTTCAAGCGCGAATGCGAGAAATATTAATGTTCATGCCAATAATTTGTGTAATGAACGTCGACTCGGCGTGGGGGGAGGGACGCGACGCCATCCTCAGTCGGTGAGGCGGTCGGGACGCGGACACGTGCAAGGCCAGAAGGAGGCAAAGCTACGCTTACCGTACTCTCAAAAGACGCCATTGTCCAGCAAATAGGACAAGTGTGTCCATCCACAGATGAAAGCCGCCACTGTGAGGCGTGAACGACCTTGCAGATAATATCTTCAACTAGTGCTGGTGTTAAAAGAGGGATCTTAGACTTGATTCCTGAAGACACGTGATCAGCCAGCTTGAAACGCATCAATCCAGGATAGGTTCACCGGAACTTGGGATGCGTAATTACGGCAATCTTAATACTTACACAGTGCCCACAGTTAAGTACTTTTATTTGATGCATCATTTATAAGTGTATTAATGGCAGGGTGATTGCACGTCACGCGGCAAGACAACACCTAATAACTGGTGATTAGAATTCTATCTGTAGATATCAATAATCTTGAATATGTATTGAGTAGTTAAATCAATTGCTACTGGTAGTCATTTATCTTGCAGCTCGAGAGACGAATTCCTCATGCTGTCTTCTCCATGTTAACCGTGTCATTCGTCGGTGTACCAGACTTGGAGATTAAGAGGACTGCCAGAGTTATCTAAAGGAATCTATTACCAGCTAAGGCTTATTTCTTTTTATTCATAACTTTGCAATTTGATACATTCAGAATGTTCAACATAATGTGTGATTTACTGTAATTCATTACTATGCTCATATTCTTCATTACTATGCTCATATTCATGTTCTTTATATGAATCATATTATATTCAACATTAATTATAGGATTAGATTATTATTAATAGAATTAGTGAACGAACCACACTGATTCGTGGACGTACTGACCTCCAGCAATAACCCCCCAATGTAGGTGTTTGAGGTTTGGTTTTAATAATACAGCCCATTAATTATTTTTATGATCATACTTTCTAGTCATATCCATAGTCACTGGTTTCTCTAGAATTTTATCTAATGATCTGAAATTCTCAGTTTCCTTCTTTACTTTAAAAGCGGGTGGTCCTTCGTAATTTAATTTACTACTTTAATTATTAATTAGTCAGAATCAAACCCAAATATCCCACAATGAGCTATGTTCGTCCATGTTGCAGCTGTGCCCCATACTACTGAGCTATGTACGTCCTAGCTGAAGCTGGGCCCCACACTAGTCAGCTATGAACGTCTAAGCTAAAGCTGCGCTCCACACTAGTCAGCTATGTACGTCTAAGCTGAAGCTGTGCCTCACACTTCTCAGCTATGTACGTCTTAGCTGAAGCTGTACCTCACACTAGTCAGCTATGTACGTCTTAGCTGAAGCTGCGCCCCACAGTACTCAGCTATGTACATTTATGCTGAATCTGTGCCTCACAGTACTCAACTATGTACGCTTAAGCTGAAGCTGTGCTCCACAGTACTCAGCTATGTACGTTTAAGGTGAAGCTGTGCCTCACAGTACTCAGCTATGTACGTTTAAGCTGAAGCTGTGCCTCACAGTACTCAGCTATGTACGTTTAAGCTGAAGCTGTGCCTCACAGTACTCAGCTATGTACGTCTTAGCTGAAGCTGTCCCAACCAATCGTTACTGTTCGATAAATATTCGAATATTATTACTTGTGAGTCGTGTGTAAACGTTTATAATTCATAAACAGAGGGTTTGGCGGCTGGATTAATGAGCATTTGGCCATACAACCTGTCTCCTAAAAATAACGTCGATTTTAGCCGTTTGCCCGTATAGCCGAATTTGGACGTTATTTGAAAATGAAAAAAAAAATGAAAATAAATTTGGTATTTTTTTTTTCAACAACAGTAAGTTAAGGGTCCTCTGATAGGTCAGGTGGGCAGGAAATTCTCATAAAGTTTCAAAACGTTATGAAAAACGTGAATTGAAAGTCATCTATTCTAACCTTACAGCGTCGGCCGGACGACTCAAACAGAAAACGGAACAGTACGTCACTTTTGTGAGTCGATTTCATTTCAAATTACGTCCAAATTTGGCCATAGCGCGCATACGAGCCAAAAGTGACGTTATTTTTAAGAGGACGGGTTGCATGGTAAACCTTAACCTATTAGTCTAATCAACGTTCATAATGTTGATTCATCATCGATTACGATGATTCAATGTCGATAGCTTTCACTGAATGTTACTCGATGATCTGTTGTCTTCTGGGAGTGAGAAATGGGAGGAGAGATAGAGATAATAATTTACATCTTAAATGACAAAATTAATATACTATTTTGCTTAATCGGTGTAATTCAGTTAATCTTATTATGAGGTGCGGCTTGTATTCACTGCCAAACATAGCAAAAGATCGTACACGAGACGAGAGGTCTAAACTGTAGATTGAAGGGCATATATAGTTTATGCGGTTATAATATATTACAAATAATTTATATTTTTCATTTTACGAATTTGAAATGCAACCATGCAAGGCAAGAATGAATTCATGAGAAATGTAAGTAAAAAATATTTCTTCATTCATGAATATGGACAAGCAAATTTAGCATAAATAGTTGGGATGTGTTCTAATATATTAGATTAAATGAAATAGTTACAGAGATGTACAATAGGCCAGGAGGCCTAAAATCTTTTACAGTTTCACATTCGATAATATAATGTTCAAGTGGATGCCTTAAAAGTTTGTCACAAATTTTAAAAGCTGAATACTTGGTAGTGGCTCAGCCTCATTAACCTGCAAAATGTGTCTATAGCCAAGGCGCATTCGCACAATGAATACATCACATTGCCTGGTTCAGTTACTGTGCTGACCATACAAATGCCTATTTTGACAAAAAGTTGGCATAGCTTTTTATACTGCAGCTTTCAGGTCATTGTTCATTTCTTAGTTCTTCTAAATCTTAAGTAATCTCTTTAATTTGTATGTTTTAATAATTGCATTAGATGATTTGAAGTCATAGTCTGTGTTTTCTTTCATGAAATCCTCATTGGCAAATCGATCTGCAAAGTCATGCAAATTCATGCAAAATCATTATCATTTTCAAAAATCTCATTCCATTTAATGTTGCAACATTGTTCAAAAATGAACAAATGAATTGCATAAACATTTAATTAGATTTATGTACTGCACACGCGCAACCTGTTCTATCGGTGCTCAATTGAACAGAACCATCAGTATAAGCATGAAATTCAGTTGGTTTGAGATCATGAAGATGACTGATAATAGCTTCTAGTGTTATGCACCTCATAGTTTCGTTGTTATATAGGTTTGCTTTAAGCTGATGTGTGTATAATGTACAGAGACTGGCACATCTTTCTACGGGGAAATATAATGAACAATTTTATCAGGATTAAGAGACATATTCAATTTTGCAAGATAATTGGCACAACAAATGAGCCGCACACTGTAAGGAGTCTTTTTGTGGAGGATTGAGGGAACAGAGTTGCTTAAAATGCCTCTAAATATTTTTAATTTTGTTCACATTTTCGGTAAAGTTATAGTTCTATTGATGCCTTGTACTGTTCCTAACATGGGTTCCTAATTTGACTCTTATGTTCGTAAAAAAAACTCTCAAGGAATCTTAGTAAATTTTCGGCATTCTTGTTTTATTTATAACTGTCAGCAAGCTGAAGCAGTTTAGCACGTTCTTTAATAATAATAATAATAATAGGATCATTTGTGCATGAGGAAGAATGATTGTTTTTCCTTAATTTAACCCATGATAATAACCGGTAATGATTCTGAGAAGATCACCTAAAAGTGGTCAACTGATAAAAGAGTATACTCAGTGTACCACTTGTGTATGTCAGCCTTAAAGTTCGGTTTGAGATTGGAGTTTTATTCCTAGGTTGGGGATTGACCCTAATATTCACTACGATGTACTCACAATGTATTAAAAGGATCGCTTACTACTTCTGGAATGTACTGAACTGTAAAGTTGCTCTCTGCTAGACTGTACTAAGCGCATAATCCAACGTATCTCCCAACAAATAGGTTTGTTTGTCGGAATCATACATAGTAATATTATAAACAGATATTTAAAGATGGCTCTTCCATTATTGTTACATTGAACAACGTAAGAGCAATGTGTCGAACATTAAAGTCATCCATACATAGCAGAGCAGTGTTACTTGTAGGCTTTAGTATCAGGTCGGCTTTAAGTACAGCACATCGTGCATATGTGTTATTCAGTAGAAAATTGCTATTTGCAGTTTGTAATTTAAATTTTTGATAATGTGTACCATTACTTTTGTGATTGTTAATTAGTTTACAGTTTAATGCACTCTTAACATTTATATGTAAGCTTCCAAAGAAGCAATTTTGTAGAGGGAAGGATCATTGTCGTTCCAGACACTGATAATCAAATTGAAACGATCGCCATCCTTGTACAGTATATCCTTATTGCCCAGTAGACCACTTCCAAACTAAAAGCTCTTAGCTTGGGTCGTTTTTCCAGCTGGGAATGCCAGGCTCACGTAGTCAGCTCGGAAAGCAATAAGAGGCCTGAGTGGGCGTTCCCCGGGCTGTGTGAGTCTACCATAGCCCACGTCCGCATTCTTTACACGGATTCTCGCTTTGTTGTCAACACTGCCACTTATCTCCTCCCCATGAGCAGATTCTGCATGCCTATAATTTATCCTCGCTTTCTGTGAGTGTTGCAGCTGCTATTCACAGTTGCAGCTCCAAATATCTATTTGATTCTGTCTCATTGCTAGACTGCATAAGACTTGTAGCATGTTCCTCGATGTTGGATTCCTGTTGCTCTGCCTGGAGATCGTTTGGGTTATGAAGCACAACAGAAAGTAGGCTGGTATGCCATAACAAGAGGCCACAAGGAGCAGGGGACACGCCCGGGGGACCCTTTACTTGGATCAGCTACACTTCTGTCACCAAAACATTATCTTAGTCACAGAACCGATCTGCATCTATAAATTTCCATACTAGTCTGTTCACTGTTATTTTCCCCTTTAAAACATTCGTGTATATACACAACTGTCTACCATCAAAAGTGACTTGATATGGAACAGCTCTAAACACCAACAACTGCTCCTAATAATAGGCATGCCAATAATTACAGTTTAAAAATTATTAGTTAGAAACAGCTGTCGTAGTAATAATTGTGTCATTTAGAAAATGCCTTCTAAAGACTGCAATAGGTTCTATGTAGGTCCACCATCAACAGATTTTGAAATTTTGAATGTTGCACCATAAATATTTTTTTATGGTGGCCAATTATTTAATACTCTGCTTATTCAGTTGTCAGAAAATTCTTACTAAACTGATTGGGAAATTAAATGAAAGTTCCGAACGTTTTCGTGTTTCTCCACATTGTCAAGGAAATGCTGACAAATGACTAAGGAGTTTAGGATTATATACCCAACTACACCTGACTAGACAAAGATCCATAAGCTATAATATCGATTATTAAAGGAGGTGACATAAAGGTGAAATGATTAAGTGGATATTAACTGGGGGTATTCAAGAGATATTAACTGGACATTGCTTCATTCTTGGAATGTGCTACACATACACTTATTGTTTGCATAATTTTATACCTATCACAGATCTTATTAATTATAAAGTTATCTAATTTATGTAATCCTTGACTTACATTAATATTATCTAAGTCACTACTCTTTATAAATGCAGATTCAATAATATTTCTTTCAGTAACTAATTTACTCTCCACAATTTTGCATGAATTATGCCCAGTCAATTGAATGATTACATTCTCTTAAGTGAACAAAAAAATGCATGAGACTCTTGACCAGTTCTAATTCTATATTTATTCTTTAATTCTCTTGTCAAGATGTTTAGCTGTTTGGTCAACATTGAACTTATTACAATCTTTCATGGAATTTTATACACACATCCAGTGCAACTAACAACGGAATTTTTAATGAGAATTAAGTACACTCGTGGTAGGCTTGTCGGTTCCCACCAATGTACCTGTCTAATGAGTGCATTTGCTCCTAGTTTTTCGGGCTTTTTATATAAAATAGTTCGCAAAAAATTGTACCGTGAAATATTAATGCAGAACAGTACCTCCAGATTACTTGCTTTTACTGACGTTCAATGTCTTGTGACTTGTGTGTTGTGTGTAGGAATACGTGAGGTCCGACCCCCTCCTTGTTCTTTGTGTATTGAGCGTTACATTCACGTTATTTTGAGTTTCAATTTATATTATTATACACACATTTCACATATATACATATCATCGACTTTAGAATGGTCCAGGACGGACCGAAACGTCGTCGTCCCTTCATATTCTAGTGTGTGGTCCTGTCAACATATATACACATTTCTTCGTGTGATTTATAACTCCCCAAATTTAGTTCCTGATAATATGAAACTCAGTAGGATGAAAAATTAACTGTATAGCAACCGTCCTGTAGGTCGGAATACTTCATTAGTTAGTACACTTTATCCTCCGTTGATACTTAGTATAATAAAATTATAGCATGCATATGTTTACTCTTAAGAATGTATATGGTTGTTAAACCAACACAAACACACACACACACTCGTGCATACAAACACACACAAACACATACACACGGATATATAAGTAAATATATCTGTGTGTGTGTGTGTGCATATATGTATATATGTTAGTGAAAAAAAAACTTACCATATTTACTTCGGAAATGGAGTCGAAGGACGCGATGGTTATGTCCATTCCGATGTAACAAGGCTCGCCTGAAAATAATGAAAAGTGGACCGTTTTAATAGTAGTAATAAGTAGGTTAAACAGCAGCTTCTGCTGTGTTATCTATCGTAGGTTATGCAACCTGTTCTGACAAGCGTAATATTCTATAATATAATTTGACAACCATAATAACTTAGTCGAATTTTCTATACATATCCATACATGTACACATAAAATCCACAAAGAAACTCATAAGACTGCATTAATTAAAACTTCTAGGGGAGGGAATTCTGGGAATTCGGAGTCTGGGAATCACCAGATAGCGAATTCAAATCACTCCATGGTCTGAAAATGATATTCAATTATATATCATGCCATTGGGAATTCATTACGATCTAAGTGTGGCGTCAGAGTGTGAACGCCATTACCTTAGGCTCGAGTGGGGTCAGGTTGACTGTAAAACCCCTGGTTGGGGGTACGGTTCACGGCCTCCAGAACTTCCCATAAAAATTCAATAGCGTTCTGGGTTGGTCAACTTTTGGACCCCCGTGGCAGTTAAGGCAGGCGTCTGGGAATCACCCAGACTGATTCACCCCAAATCAGAGTGATTTTCGTTATTAAAATAAATTAAATTAGTTTATTTAAATTAATATAACTAAATTATATCAAGAATATATGAGGAACCTAGCGCTTTGAAATGTTTACATAATAAAATAGTTTTACCTCTGGCTTCGAACAAGAGGCAAGGGTTTAGAAACATTCTGAAGCTGTGGGATGATTGTCTGTTGTATGCTACTATGGGCAAAGTATGATTAGAAAGTTTATTGGAATTTTACTGAGATCACTGTATAATTCTTCATATTACTACAAAGAAATAATGTTTTGATTTTTTAAAGTTTTCTCTAACAGTGCCAGTGGCAATCGGCAGTGCCACGTGGCATGCTGTTCCTTATTTAATTCTGGCGACTCCGACCAGCCTATGTTCGTCTTGAACCCCAGACCACTTTCCCTGCCAAGTTAAGATAGGCCCAAGCGTTTACCATCCATTCTCCGACAAACAAACATTCCCTCTTATACTAGGAGGTACCCCAGCAGTGTTCGGAATAGTCTCTCCCAATCCCCAATCTACTCGACTTCTTCCCTCTTTCTACATCCTCCATCTTCCCTCCCCCTACCCTCTTTCCTGCTCTTTCCCACCCTCTTCCATGTCATGTCCTCGCATTTTCTCCCTTCTCCCTAACCTCCCCTTGTTCACTCCTCACCTCTTCTCCCCTCCAACTTCAAACTGACAAACATTCCCAACAAATATTTCTAATACACAAATACAACATTGAATAAACTGAGTAAGAA
The DNA here is from genome assembly GCF_040958095.1 of Procambarus clarkii. Taxonomy (NCBI): domain Eukaryota; kingdom Metazoa; phylum Arthropoda; class Malacostraca; order Decapoda; family Cambaridae; genus Procambarus; species Procambarus clarkii. Next base: position 12,116,580 of record NC_091239.1, on the reverse strand, counting down.
ACTATTCAATTTTCTTCTAAGTTCCTCTCTTTCCACCTTTAGACATTCTTTCTATGTGCTGGTCTACAATGTATGCTTTCACATCCTTCTCCATTTCTTTATTAATTTAATTTTTCTTTTATTCACCAAATTAATTTCCATTTTCTTCCATCAAATTTTCTAAATATCATTTACAATCATAATTTGAACTCTTCAAACTGCTCTTAACTGCTATCAATATTACATTACTATATTTAAGAAAAAATATTAAAAAATTTCATCAGTGTCAACAATTATCTTGTAATTCCACTCACTGCCTCACCGTGCAGTCGGACTCCAGCTCTGCACCTCCAGCTTTCACATCTACAGCATATGTAAGCATGACTAGCATTCAGGGTAAGCATGCAGGTAGTAGCAGGGCTGGATCTCCCACGAGACGATTTGACACCCTCAACTCTCGATCCGTCCTCTCAACTATTACATCAAATTTTGTACGTTATGGTAATAACGATATAAATGCAGCCTACTATGAGAAGTAACTGTTCACAAATGTATACGTATTCTATGCATAGCACTCCATAGATTCGGTGCGCTGTATGCGTTCGTACGTTACTGGATAGGTTAGATGTTTTCCGTTGTTGCAAATCGAGAGAACCTGCTGAATCAGCACAACTTCACGATGACCGAAGTGGTTTGGCACCGTTCCTTCAGCTCCGTCCTTCTATCTTTTATCAAGCCACCATCTAGGTTATATCCACCGCTTTTGTCTGCTATAGGTAATGGCCTATTAAATATTTCTATAATTATAAACTTTATCTAGAATTTTGTATAAAATATAATCATATACTCGGTTAGCATCATCACCGTAACAGTACTGTTTCACATTCATGGCCAAGGGAGGATTTTCTCCACATCAGACAGTAGAGCAATATAATAACAGGTAAATATATCAAATTATTGATTTTGGTTGCGATGGGTGGTTATAGTGATTGTAGTGGTGTTAAAGGCAGTGTTGGTGATTGTAGTGGTGTGGAAGGCAGTGTTGGTGATGATAGTGGTGTCGAAGGCAGTGTTAATGATGATAGTGGTGTGGAAGGCAGTGTTAATGATGATAGTGGTGTCGAAGGCAGTGTTAGTGATTGTAGTGGTGGTGGCTACCATGGTGGTAGTGGTTGACGGTGAGCGGACCACAACAACACTCCCACCAGTCGTCAGCTGGCCAGAGAAAAGCTTGGCAGGAATCCAAAACTCATCGATCCCTCTCCCACGGTGAGAACTGCCTCCTAGTGGAATGAGCGAGCTGGGTAGACACACACACACACACACACATAGGGAAACACAGATACAGAGGCAGCGACAGAGACATATACACAGAAACAGACACAGAGGGAGCGGCACACAGTCACACACACACATACAAGACGACTTAAGTGGGTGATGGAAATGCAAATGAGTCGTAACAATGTAAGGAAATATTCGTACCCTGTATTGGTAGTCAACAAGTAGAATGGGCTGAAAAAACACGTGGAACCTCCCTCCATCCACAACTTCAGAGATAGATTCCATTAAGAATTCGAGAAATAGGGTATTTAAATTATAACAGAACAGGTACAACAAATCTGGTAGGCGGGGCATTTAATAGCTTGTTCTAGTTTCCCTGTAGACACTGATAGGTATGTACAGGCAGACACACACACACACACACACACACACACACACACACACACACACACACACACACACACACACACACACACACACACACACTCGTAATCCTTACGAGGACTCGTTACACACACTCGTAATCCTAGGGTCCAGGTTCAATCCCCGGTGATGGCGACTGATGCTCCTATTACCTAGCAGTGAATAGGTACCTCCGAGTTAGGCAGCTGTTTCGGGCTGCTTCCTGTGTGTGAGTGTGGGTGGGGGTGAATTAGTAACAGTTGATTGATTGACTGTTGAGAGGCGGGCCGAAAGAGCAGAACTTAACCTCCGCAAGCACAACATGGTGAATACAACTAGGTGAATACACACAGACACACCTTTGTGTGTGTGAGTGGGCTAGAAAGTACTATTTTCTACCTGAGAAAGGCAGTGGATTAGAAAGTACTCATGTGTACTCCTGGAGGGATAGTGGGTTATAAAGTACCAGTGTGTACCTGGGTAGAACAGTGAGTCGGAAGTACAGAGATATAACCTTGACATTTAAAGTATATAAAGGTCATCGGAAAGCTTACAATATCCTAAAGTACGCATTCATAAATAATTAATTTTTTTTAGACCACTAACAATATTGCTCTGAAAAATATTGCGTTTTCTTCGATAAACGATTGTCACAACAACATTGTTTCGGGGTCTGAACTTAAGTGAGGACTGAATAAAAAGGCAAAATAAACATAAATTGCCAAAGTCTACACTAAAGAAAATAGCCGATGACAGTTAATACAGTCTCACACTATCAACATCTTTCCCTACACACACTCTTCTCTCTGTCACTCCTCTCATTCCTAAAACAAACCCATTAATGTTTTCCCGACATCGATGTAACTATCTTGAATACAATATATCTCCATCAATCCTTCTCCATCCCCGCCCCATCTTCCCCATCCATTCCTTACCCTCCGTCCCATCCCAAATCCGTATCCTAACCCCCTTCCCAGTGGTAGTCGTAATGGCTTGGCGCTTTCCCCCTGATAGTTCCCTTCCCCCCCCCCTCCTTGCCTCCACCAGGCACTCAAACGCGCGCACACACTTTTTCTGCCTCTACCCTTCCTGTACAAACATGTCATCCCTATCTCTATCTACCTCCTTGTGGTGGAGACAGAGACGTCATGTCACACACACACACACACACACACACACACACACACACACACACACACACACACACACACACACACACACACACACACACACACTCCGTGTATCCACTCTCCACTGTAACCAAACGATTGTAAACAGAATACAAATCTGTTATCTGAACGTAAGTTTTAAAAGGGAATTTTAATTCTTTTTATTAATACACTAGGTACATCTGCATTTGTGCAGCTACCCTAGACTATATGAAGGGGGATTAGTGTGTCAAAAGCTAGCTACTTGGTGCTAAAAAATTACCATCACACAGGATGGTTAGTCATTCAGAGGCATGTGATAAGTAGTCTGCACTGGCAAATTTTGCCAGTGCAGGTAACTTCTTCAAGAACACGTGGGTGAATAAAGTAATTGCAAAGCTCCAGGTACCTCATGCCAACGGGTCTGAATGGTCTAATAACTGGGCATTCGGTGATGTAGTGTGGGAGATCATGCCGCAGTTCCTGCTCACAGAGTTTGCACAGAGTGCTCAGGATTGGGAGATCAGTCACCTGTAGCCACCTGCCACAGGTAACAGTAATCCAACCTGATCCTGGCAACCACTGTGTCGCACAGTCTGGTGGACGTTTTGTGCTGCCCATAAATATAGGTTTCTGATCTGAACAAATTATAGCTTTTTATACTGGTGCTTTCAGGTACTTGGGAGTCAGTAATTTCTTTCCTATCTGACTTGAGTGTTTGAAAATATATAGTTTTGACAGTAGAGATTGGGCTACCTAGATCTAATTCAACATCTCCCTTGTTACACGCTAATTTGACTGTAATGTCTGTCTCATTATGATGGGTTATATATATGTACTCACTTAGTTGTGATTCCGTGGGTTGAGCTCTGGCTCTTTGGTCCCGCGTCTCAATTGTCAATCAACTGGTGTACAGATTCCTGAGCCTACTGGGCGCTATCATATCTACATTTCAAACTGTGTATGGAGTCAGCCTCCACCCCATCACTGCCTAATGCATTCCACCTGTTGACTACTCTGACACCGAAAAAGTTCTTTCTAACGTCTGTGGCTCATTTGGGTACTCGGTTTCCACCTATATCCCCTTGTTCGCGTACCACCCGTGTTAAACAGTTTATCTTTATCTACCCTGTCACTTCCTCTGAGAATTTTGTAGGTAGTGATCGTGTCTCCCCTTACTCTTCTGTCTTCCAGTATCGCGAGGTGCATTTCCCGCAGCCTGTCCTCGTAACTCATCCCTCTTAGCTTTGAGACTTGCCTAGTCGCATTCCTCTGAACTTTTTCAAGCTTCGCGTTGTGCTTGACAAGGTACGGGCTCCATGCTGGGGCTGCATACTCCAGGATTGGTCTTACATATATGGTATACAAGGTTCTAAACGATTCCTTGTACAGGTTCCTAAAGGTGTTTGTTAAGGTATCCATACAAAGGGGATTCGAAACCCTTTACTCTGTGCAGCAATTAGGTCATTTATAATTGGTAGTATGAGGTTCTTGCTGTTGATTTTCCAGAAGTTTTCGATTGCTGTAAGAGCAGACTTTGAATCACAAAATATTATTCCTCTTCCATTGTTTTTTAATGTACTGGTAGCTAGTTGTAGTGCTGCTTGTTTGGAGGTCAGCCAGTTGTATGGAACATGCCAGGTGTTTTATGACGTAAGGTCAGGACATAGCAGGTGTTTTATGTCGTAAGGTCAGGATATGCCAGGTGTTTTATGACGTAAGGTTTGAACATGCCAGGTGTTTATGAGTCAGTGAGTCTGTTGGGTGTGTTTGTGAGTCTGTTGGTGTGTTTGTGAGTCTGTTGGTGTGTCTGTGAATCTGTTGGAAGGGTCCGTGAGTCTACTGGTGGATTCGTGAGTGTATTTGTGAGTCTGTTGTCAAGTCTGAGAGGCTGGTGGTGAGTCTGTTTAAGTCAAAAAGAATTAACGTGAGTTTTTGCCTTTATATATATATAAATATATTAAATGATGCATTTTTTGTTTTTAAGAGAAATGCTCTAATATTTGGTAAAGAAATATTTTGTACAATCTTGGGCTTAAAAGTATCGGTAAACGATTACTGACCAGCGAAGCCACATAATGTTTCCTTAATCGAAAGGCAATATCGGGCAGCTTACCAAAATAAGAAATTTGCGGTCATATCTTGTACACTGTGGGCTCTCAACCTGAGGGAAATTATTTCTTCTGAGGGTAGAGAATTGTTGGGTTTCATAGAGGGGAAAGATTTTAAGGGTGTTAGGAGGAAGAGGAACTGGGATCACAAAGAGTTTTATAATGTTAATGATCTTTCTACATACTGTTCTTGAGGTTATCTTGAAATGATTTTTGGGGCTTTTTAGTGTCCCCGCGGCCCGGTCCTCGACCAGGCCTCCACCCTCAGGAAGCAGCCCGTGACAGCTGACTAACACCCAGGTACCTATTTTACTGCTAGGTAATAGGGGCATAGGGTGAAAGAAACTCTGCACATTGTTTCTCGCCGGCGCCTGGGATCGAACCCAGGACCACAGGATCACAAGGTCAGCGGGCTGTCCGCTCGGCCGACCGGCTCCCTGTAATCCTACATATTGTACATGACCTACGTAACCCACTTTATTGTTCGTTACAGATTAAATTTAAGATAAAAGTGAACTGTTAAGTTTTTCTGTAGAAATATTCCATTCATATTTATATTTGAGTCTTTTATTCGCATATTTTGGAACTCATCATGTGTCAAAAAAGAGGATACGATGATTCATATATTGAATATGGATTCATATCTATCATCATCAATAGAGATGATGGGTTTCAATGTGATATTTGTAGCAAAGCATTGTCGTATGATTCTTCAAAACCAACGAAGTTGAAGCAACACTTGCAGAATGCTTATCCTCAGCATAATGACAGGACCTTTACTTGTTTGTCACGAGAATGATCTAAGAAAATTATGATGCTGGATTCAAAAGGAAATTCCAAGAAATGAATCACACGGTTACTGAAGCATCTTATGTTGTGGCTCTGGAGAAAGCAAAGCTGAAAAAAACACACATGCTGTTTGGGAAATTTTATCAAACGTTGCGTTCTTAAAATGTAACATCGCAGAGTTGTACTCTCTGTTGTACTCAGTTGTACTCTCACACAACATTGTTCAAATAATAATCAGTGACATGGCTATTGACATTAGGGATCGAGTTGCTCAGAAGATCAGGTCTGCAGCATTTGCCTTATTTTCAATTTAACTTGATGAATCGACTATTTAGGAAAAGATTTCTTCTCTATTTGAATATGACCATTTTTTTTGCGGGATAATGTTAGTGTATGCTGTATAGCTGGCAAAACATGAATTAAAAGGTAACGTTAAGGTTAAACCATACATTGTGTGATCCAACATCAGGCACTTGCTTCAAAACATTTGCAGCCCCACTAGGGAAGGCCTAAGATGAAATCATTTGAATGGTAAATTTCGTCGAAATAGAAGCTATCATCTCGCGACTTTTCCTGCAGTAATGCATTGACATGGATTCAGGACGTCATTTGTTTCTTTTCCACACAAATATTCGATGGTTTTCAAGACGAAATAGAACTGAATGAGTATATGAGGTTTAAGATGAGCTCAAATTATTTGTTGAAGGTCAAGGTAAAATGGAATGTATAATATAAGATGTAGCCTGTAGAGTGAAGATGAATGGTTTATGCACATTGCCCATTTTATTTATATTTTTGAACAGTTGATTAACCATAATATTCAGAAGCAAGGAAGGATTACAAACATAATATTCGTGAAAGCATTTCTTGAACGCTTTCACGAGCAAGCTGGAAAATGGGAAGATAAAGGTCAAGATAAAAAAAATGTGGCAATGTCTTAGAAACTGTCATCAGTTCTTGTTGCTGGTGATGATGACCAAGTTCTTCTAGAACTCAAAAAAAGAAGAAGAATTTTTGCACAATTTTACAGCACTGTAAAATAATTAATTCAGCTGATATTTTCCTAGATTCAGTGAAGGGGAGTTGGATTAAGTGCGAAATCCATTCAAATTACCAACTGAAAAAGTTTCTAATGATTGTCAAGGCGAATTTAATGAGCAGAAGACCGATTCGGGAGCAAGAGTTATGTTTGTCGAGAAACCAATCATAGAATATTTGCTTTTAATATGTGATTCCTCCCTAGATGTCGCAAAAAGTGTTATTCATGTATTGCTTCCGTTTATATCGACATATTTTTGCGAGTCCGACTTTTCAACTCAGTTGCCTCGTTTTCAGCTGAATCGAAGTAAATTTAAGGCTGAATATTACCTGCGTTATCCCCTTTTTAAATCATTTTTCCGCGAACCAATGAACTGCTGAAAAAAACAAAACTACAGGTTTCACATTAACTGTAAACGTCGTCTGTATAAACTTTATTACAATTCTCTGCCATTTTAATTATCACTCTTTTTGTTTATTGAAATATGCTTCAGCTTAGTCTATTAAGTTATAAGTTATGAATATATAAAGCTTGTCTTGTTAAGTTTAAAGTCCTTCAACATTTTGTAGTACTTTTAAATTTCCAAAACGTCATTATAAAAACAAAGTAAATGTATATTTATTTATAAATTATTTATATATACAAGAGTTCTCGTATCATCACCATCATTCCTGTAAAGCCACTAACATGCATAACGTTTCGGGCAGGTCCTTAATCCTAATTTTTCCCGGAATACGACCCGCCAAATCGTCTTACAACCAACTTCTTATTCACTGCTGGTTGAACAGAGGCTACAGTTAAGGACTGGCGACCGGTCAATCCTCCCCAGCCAGGATACGAACCCAGGCCAAAGCGCTCGCGAAGCGCCGGGCGAGTGTTTTACCACTGCGCTGTATGCACCAATAAAGAAAAAAACCAGATTTTTAATATTATATGATTATTATTGTAAATGGAACTTTTGAGTCCGGCAATCTTGGAGAGGGATAAGGACATTCTGGCAGATGGTTGATATGGTGCAAAGGGCCAGAAAAGTGCGAATTAATGGTCTAGAGGAATTCATTTCTACCCTGGAAAGGTCAGTCTGGTGTAATCATGGGGGCATTTTCATCCTAGGAAGGTCATTTTGGATCATAAGGGAAGATTTCTCACCCTTGGAAGGTCAGTGCAAATGACATAACGAAACATTATCACATTCGTAAAGTCAGTCTGGAGAATTTGAACCCATGTAAAGTCAGATTGGTGCATAATTTAAGGTCAGTCTTTTGAATTAGCAGAGTCTATAGAAGGTCATCGTAACATTCTCACACTTGAAATGTGAATTTCAGTCTTAGCGTGATCGGAGCATGCTCACTCAGGAATGGTCAGTTTGGAAAAATATTGAAAAAATTTTGTCCTTGGATGGCGGTTAATTTTTTTTAATTATAATTTCTAATTGTCATTAGAAATTATAATTGAGCGTTCTTGTCATTAGAAAGTCAGTCTAAAGCAACGACAAGAACTTCTCACCCTAGTGAGGTCAGTCCAGTGCAATTACGATGCATTCTAACCTTAGGAAGGTCAGACTGAGGAATAATACCGAAGTATTGTCATCACTGGAAGGTCTCTCTGGAGCATTATTAGACCATTATCATCATTAGAATTTCAGTCTGGAGCATTAGCAGAGCAAATTCACAATTGGAAGGTCAGACTAAATTATTACCGGAGCAGCCTCATTATGAGAAAAGATCAGGGTGGAGCATTATCGACATATTTTTACGAGGTCAGTCTGGAGCACTGGCAGAGATTTTCAACTCTTGGTACCTTAGTCAATTGCCATATATTCGTAATGGCTTTGTGTCCAACCACTTGGGCTAGACGGTAGAGCGACGGTGTCACTTCCTGCTTGTCGGCATTCAATCCCCAACCGTCCAAGTGGTTGGGCGCCATTCCTTCCCCCCCGTCCTATCCCAAATCTTTATCTTGTGTCCTTCCAAGTGCTATGTAGTCGTAATGACTTGGCGAATTCTCCTAATAGTTCCCTTCACTTTCTCCTGGAATTTGCATATACCCTTGGAAGGTTACTGAATATTGGAAAATTAGTCTGGAACTTTATCGAAGGATTATTCTCTACAAAAAGAAAGTTTTCAGTATTATCAAAGATTCGCGTTGCTTGTAAGGTCAGCCTGGAGCATTTGGGTAACATTATCACCGCTGGAAGGTCAGCCTGGAACATCTAGGTACCATTTTCAACCTCGGAGTGTCAGTCTGAAGAATTATTAGACTATGTTCACAATTGAAAGTCTAGTCTCGAGTATTATAAGGGTAAGCTCTCACAAGAAAAGTCACTCTGGAGCATCATTTGAACATTTTAATCAATGGAAGGCCAGTCTGGAACGTTATCAGAACATTATCACACGTTAAAAGTAAATCTTGAGCATTATCTGGCTCATTATCACCAGTATAAAGTGAGCCTGGAGCATTATCATAGCAGTGTCATGCTCGTATGACGAGTCTAGAGGAATGAATGAGCATTCCCCATCTTTGGAAGGCCAATACTGCACATTAAAGTTAAATTCACACAATTGGAATGAGTTAACATGGAATATTATCGGAGCATATTCTAACCTTAAACATCAGTTTGGAACATTATCGGAGAATTTTCACTTGTATAAGGACACTAAATAATTTGAGGAAACTTTAAATATGGCTCGGTCAGTTTTGAGCATTAGCAGAGCATTATCTCCGTAGGAAGATAAGTTTGAAGCATTATTGAGCATTCACAGCCTTCAAAGATCAGTCTGGAACAAAAGCAGAGCATGCTTGCCTAAAAGAGCTAGAACCTTAGTAGCTGCATTGGAAGAACTAGTTTGAGCATATGCGGAGCATTATCACTCCTGGAAGGTCAATCTGAATAATTAGGGAAGGAGTCACTCGTTTGAAATGACATCTTGGAACATTAATGGAGCATCTCGGAAGATCAATTTGAAGTATAAGAGAAATATTGTAACCCAATGATGGTCAGTCTTGAGAGTTTTCACCTTCAGATCAGTCTGAAAGCATATGCGAAACCTTATCCCTTTTGGAAGGATAATCTGAAACATTATTGGAGCATTCTCACCTTAAAACAAGGTTTAGGTGAGTAAGGCAGAGCAGGTAGGTTGCCTGGTCCGGCGCTAAATATACTTCGCCTTTAAGCATTAGAAGCTTTCACATATATTGCAAATGCAAAATATTCCAAGGATTTGCATATATCGCAAGCGTAAAATGCCAAGGCTTTTACTTCTATATAAATATATTGCGAACTTTATATATACGAAGTTTTTTAATATATATTAAAAGCTTATAAGACACTTTGATATATCGCGAATTATAGATTCTGATTTATTTTTTCCAATGCTCCGTGCATGGAAGCTTTGAAAGTTTGTGATATATTTCAATTACGAGGACTTGATTTTTTTTTTTAAATTTTGGTTTAATATTCATATCTGTTACTAAAATTTAGATTTTTTTAAATTTATTTCTTTAATCAGGGAACTGATTTTGTTGATAATGATGATAATTAAAGACAAACTGATTCGTCCAAACACTGGAGGGGGTATATTATTCGTCCACGCAGTGATACAATATTCGTCCATACATTTTAATTTAAATCTATAATTTTTCCTCGAGGGGCGAGCATATTGGGCAGCGCCACTCATCCTGTGAGTGGCGCTGCCATAGAAGTAGGTTCAACACCACCAATACGAAAAAAACCCAGCTTATATGTTCATCCTGTTCATCCTGTACCCAGACACAGCTGGGACTTGTTCAACTGTCTCAAGTGAACAGCTTGTCAAACAAGAAGATTAACATTTGTCATTTCATAAAATCTACGTTATTTTGCGCGTGCAAAATGGGGTAATCTTTTAAGAACAGTATCTATATATGACAAATAGTATTTTCCTAAGTCAAACAAAATGGGGTTTATTATCCTACACACATTTTTAATGTCTCTTGGATGTTCACATTCTCTCAGGTAGTGGTCAAGGCGGTGTCTGACCACAGATTCAGCAGCTCCTCTGCTCAACTGCTGTTTCAATCCCAAATCTCCATGGATATTTGTATCCGAGACGAATTTTTGCTAGTACTGATTCTCTCCCTCGGTCACCTCCTCTTCCTCTATAATGATTGGGATTGCCAGCTGCAACCACACTATACCTGTGTGGTTGCAGCAGGTAATCAGTCAAGAACTAATTGACAGATTTAGTCTTCTAGTTACCTTATCACAGAGAGGTTGCTTGATAATACCTCTTATTTGTAAAAAAAAAATGAGTCTAGGGTATGAAGTATTCAATATGGTCTACATGAGCACCTTCAACAGCCAGCACATTTGCTCGTTTATTTCCATAGATTCCAACATGGGAGGGGGATCCACAGTGCTCCCAGGTCACGTTGCCTCTGATGATAGCTTCCTGCAACATCCCAGGTCACGTTGACCATGACCACGGCTCCTGCAACATCCCAGGTCACGTTGACCATGACCACGGCTCCTGCAACATCCCAGGTCACAGCTCCAAAGGTCGCCGTCTGTTAGCGAGGAAAATCACTCCACTGCGACGCTGTATAATTGAATAGACTGATCACAGACGCTCTGGGAACTCTGGGGACCAGCCAATGGATGAGGAAATATGAGACCGAATAAGACCAGCGATGAGAAGAATCAGACCGGAAGAGACAAGAAATGTGAAATAGTCAATATGTTGCATCAGTCTATATATTCATGCATGTTCATGGAAACATGTTGAATCAAATTAATATCAATTAAAAAAATTTAAAGGAATATCCGGAGAAGATATGAAAAGAGGCCTTTGGGGCGGAAAAGGTACACGAGGTGTAGGAATGAATATGTTGAGTTGGAGACATGAGAGACGTGGAGCGTCTGTCGTATTTGTCCAACCACTGTGGATAATTAGAATTTGAAATGTGAATTTGAATCAACCCTATATAATCTCACCATCAAAGCCAGGCGAGAATTCCAATCAGAACGAGATATGTAGCTTAAAACCCATGAATATGGTGTAACCCGATAATTGACAAGACAAAGATTTCTTCATAGTTCGCATCAACAGAGGCATAGATGGACTTCTAAATACCAGCCAAAGAGTTGACAGAACGAGTTTCTTCAGTACTAGAAATATCATTAGCTTGAATGGGTTAGACGAAGTAGGAGGAGTGAATACTACATACCAAAGTGTTATGTTAACATGTTAAAACAGCGTGAAAAACTGACTGTTCCTGAGGCGGGACTAGGAGCTGGCGCTCGACCAACCATGAACATACAAGTGAGTTCATCGAGGTAAAAACATTGATACTGTATAAAATAATGAAGACTTTTCCTAGGAATATCAAACTATTTCTAAACATCAAATTGAAAATTTAGCATAAGTTAGAACAATGTTTTGTACGACATATGAGGAGCGTGTAGGCAGTGTTATTACTTGGCAAGCTTGTCCCTAGTGTGACGTACCCACACCCTGACACACTCCACTACCCACACCCTGACACACTCCACTACCCACACCCTGACACACTCCACTACCCACACCCTGACACACTCCACTACCCACACCCTGACACACTCCACTACCCACACCCTGACACACTCCACTACCCACACCCTGACACACTCCACTACCCACACCCTGACACACTCCACTACCCACACCCTGACACACTCCACTACCCACACCCTGACACACTCCACTACCCACACCCTGACACACTCCACTACCCACACCCTGACACACTCCACTACCCACACCCTTACACACTCCACTACCCACACCCTTACACACTCCACTACCCACACCCTGACGCACTCCACTACCCACACCCTGACGCACTCCACTACCCACACCCTGGCATACTCCACTACCCACACCCTGACACACTCCACTACCAACAGCCAATTAATGCACAACTATATTCTACCCACTTCAATACTCCATACCAATATAGAAGCATCAAGAGGAAATATAGGCCAATAGGCCCTTTGCAGTTACTTCCATTCTTCCCTCTCACTTATCCAATTTATACCCATTGCACCGTGTTCTGTCTTGTGTTGGTCAAAAGTTTGTTCACCTCATCCAAAACTGTTGCAACATATCACCTCACCCAAATGTGAGTATATAAGACAAGCTGTTTAGCATTAAAATAAGTAAAACTCTGTTAAGTGTTTTCAGGTTACAGTTGTGTGTGTGTGTAAAATGAAGTCTTTGAAAATGTAATAAGTTATTACGAAACGCGTTCAAGCGTCGCGTCAGACTAAAAATAAAAATGAATTTTGGAGAACTGATTTTTCAATTACCATCGACAGCAAAAAGAAACACAAGAAATATTGAGAAAATTCGTGTTAGAATTATTAATCTTACTTTTTCGGTCATATTTAACAGCATTATATATAAACCAAGTAAAGTTTTCGCCATTATTTTCACCTATATATTAAGAGTTGAGAGAGAGACGTCAATTATTCTTGTCTAAAGTAACATTCCCAGCATGTCCTAGACCGGAGGAAAATAACTAAGGACGTAATTAGTGCGTGTAAAAACTCTTAACTTTAAAATCGCGTAAAAAGTTTCTGCGTAAATTTTTTCCACAAAATTCTCACTCTTTCTTTAGAAGTTTCTTCCGGTGTCAACTAAGGGATTAATGAGTCCTTGCAGTTGTCACAATAGTAATAAGTTGGTGTCTCTCTAAAACAAAACATAATTAATATTTAACCATCAAATGAGCGAATACTCATATATAAGTAGTATATTGAGAGAAAAAACCTTCACGGTTTTTAGGTAAATAAATGAAAATCGGTTTCATACGGTATCTCTCAAGGTCAAACCTCATCAATAATGAGGTTTGGTATACATCTAGTATTAGGTGAGGAATTATATAGGATGGAAGGAAATTCTTAGATGTGTGTTGGAGTTTCATGTCTCTCGCTTTGGGTGACTGGCCTCTTGTGTCAGGTGACAGGCCTCTTGTGTCAGGTGACAGGCCTCTTGTGTCAGGTGACAGGCCTCTTGTGTCAGGTGACAGGCCTCTTGTGTCAGGTGCGGATGCATGAGGACGTAATGGAACAGTATACACTGTGGATGAGTGGGACATAATGGAACCGTATACACCGTGGATGAGTGGGACATAATGGAACAGTATACACCGTGGATGAGTGGGACACACGAACGTAGCACACACTAAGGAGCAGCCTCCCAGGGAGCGGCCAAGTACACTCACCTCCGAAGTTTGGTCTGAGTCTGATGTCGTACCCGTCCAACAGCATCTCGATGGTCTGGGTCACGTTGTCCAGATGCTCGCTCGTGCGCCCGGCAGCGCATCCTCTGTAACCCCAAAAATAATTTCAGATATTATATTCTACATATTTTATTCCTTTCACAGCGTCTAAAGTTAAGACGCATATAAAATATACTCGACACATAATACACAATTATAAAAAGAACTTTCTTTGGGTGATATATCCAAATAAATATGGCCGAAAAATATGGAAAAGTTATTTAATTCAATTGCAATCGGTTTTGTGCTCAAAATTATTTACGATTCATAAAACCTGAGGCTGAACTCACAACTCATAAGCAGTGTCAGTGAAAATACATCGGACGATACCGCAAATAATATTGAATTGGTATTCCTGAGAAAACCCCAATTAATTTTGAAATATTCGTGTATATAATAGATTACTAGCCCATAGACTATAGATAATAATTACATTGTAAAATGGCTTGTATCATTTAATTTGAATTTCAATTAAAGTTTGTTGGAAAGCTTGAAAATAATCTAATAACTCAGTAATAGTTAAAAGAATTTTATGAAAATAATATGTATAATAAAACCATGGAAAATAAGAGAGTAATTCAATTACAATCGCCGAAATATCTTTGATTTGGATTTTAATAAGAATTATATGTGTTTAACAAAGTTTTTCATAAATAAAACTTAATGAAACTTTAAATTTAGCAGCGAAAATCCTGTTAGATTACGTTTTGGAGGGCAATATCACATATTTATGATCGTAGATTTTTTCAGCTCTTGCAATGGCTTAATAATATATGTTGCAAGAGTCACTGAAGAAAGGATAAATGCTCCGATAAGTTACTAAGATCCTCAGTGGGTGGTGTTGGTGCTAGTGATGGTGTGAGTGGTGATGGTGAGGTTCATTATACAATACGTGGGGATATTATAATGTAATTAAGGCCGTATGATGTTGAAGGTAGTGGGTAGTCGTTGTGTAAGTGGGTGGAGAGAGAGGTTGTGTAAACAATGGGTAGTGCTGGTGTAGGTGGGGGAGAGAGAGAGAGGTGGTGTAAATAAGGAATGAAAGACAGGTATAGATGACAAGAAATTATGCCAACCTTTAATGTAAATTTTGAACAAAGAATTATAAATTAAAATATTACACATACGGTGTAGGTCAACAGGAAAATACTCAGGGGAAAGGAACAGAAACGGGAAGGAAAATAATTAATTTTCTTGGAGGATTAACTGAAGGATTCCTCAGTAATTGGATACGCTGATGAGGAAGATAAGCGGTAGGATGAGGGAGAGTTTTGAGGGTCAGGATGAGAGGTAGTTTGGAAGGGCGTGATAAGGAAGAGCCTGAAATGGTGGGATAAGGGTCAGTTTAGGGTGGGGGATAAGGGTTAGTTTCTCCCTTGATCTCCACCAAGTGGCTCTTTCTCTCCAATAATTGTCTATTTATGTCTAGACAGTGGTTCTCCCAATAGGTATCCCTCCCTTCCCACCAAATGGCCATTCCACCCACCATGCCATCCTTCCCATCATGCCCCCTCCTCCCAATTATGCCTATGCCCCACCTCCCCACCATGCTCCTTCTCCCCAACATCTCCCTTCCCATCATGGTCACATGACACCCATGATAACAGGATGCATGCTGATCACATGACGCATGCATGCTGGATGGGCTGTTGTTGATGAGGTGTTATGCACTTTCATTGTAAAATAAATTGCACATGCCAAATGTAGACATTTGATTTTTTATTGTTAGAATTTATTCTTATCTGAAGAAAAGATTTCTTCCTTCCTTGTTTCTGTGTTTTTGATAATTGCTCCTCTTTTACGCACGCACGCGCGCGCACACACACACACACAGGCAGAGTGTGTATGAGTGAGTGTGTGTTAGAGTGTGAGGTGAGACAGAAAAGCTGTTCGAGAAGGGTTTGTGGAAGACAGAGAAGAGAGAGGGTGGTAGGTAAGGTTGTAGGTATCAGGATAAAAGCGAGAGAGGCAGAGAGAGAAAGAGAAAGAGAAGAGGGAAGTGAGAGAGAGAGAGAGAGGAGAGTGTGGTTGAGTGAATGAATGATAAAATTAATAAATTATAAAAATTATCTGAAACACAGTACACGACAGTTAATAGTGAACGAAAGTACCTTTCAATTTCACTTCAAGATACTGAACAAGTTATTTCAGACTAAAAAGAATTCCATTTCTTTTTAAAAGCCCGTCCTCATCAATATCAGCCCGTCCTCATCAACAACAGCCCGTCCTCACCAACAACAGACCGTCCTCACCAACAACAGACCGTCCTCATCAACACCAGACCGTCCTCATCAACAACAGACCGTTCTCACAACAACAGACCGTCCTCATCAACACCAGCCCGTCCTCATCAACAACAGACCGTCCTCACCAACAACAGACCGTCCTCATCAACACCAGACCGTCCTCATCAACAACAGACCGTCCTCACCAACAACAGACCGTCCTCATCAACACCAGACCGTCCTCATCAACAACAGACCGTCCTCACCAACAACAGACCGTCCTCATCAACAACAGGCAGTCTTCAACAAGGTCAAATGCTCGCTCATGCACCCGCCAAACCACCTGTTTATGAACGAAAAATGGTTTACACACGACTAACAACTGATGACGTACAAACACGTCCGGAACAAGTGCTTCACTGACGACCTCTGTTTAATTCGAACGCTGTAAATGCTTCACCCACGTCCGTTAAATACAAATAATCGCCAACAGAACCCCAAACCTCTTTCCTAACCTACGACTAACTATACATAAATCTTTAAAATACAATGTTAATTTATATGAGAAGAAACCTGTTTTAATTACACAACACCTTTAAATTGATGAACGGGTCTTTGGGGACAGCAACAGCTATGACGAGCCTGGCCTAAGGATAGGTTGATCTTTAAGTGATCAAACTCTTTTGGTACAATATTTACATTTTTATCACTTTTATTAATCATTGTTTCCTATACATTGTTTCAAGGTGAGAGAAGAAGCACATATACATGAGTACACGAGTCTGGTGCCCACAAGTGAGGGAGTCCATACATTGGTCTCATAAACAGCTTCGACACACACACCCAGACACGTATATACTTAGGAAAATAGAAACAAAAGTAACCCCCATACGTTATTAGAAAATGATGTTGAAACAGTGAGTAATGGGGAGTCAGAGAATGAGAGGGAGACAGTAAAGGAGTAGCAGACAATGACAGGGAGACAGATACCTTTATACAAATTAGTGGGGCCCTGGGAGCCGTCGTAACATTTGGACACCAACTTGGCTATTGTATACTTCTTTGGTCGATATCTTAATTGGGTTCTAAAACTTTGGCAAATGAGCCTCCCGAGTGGAATATGGAATTAGTGAACAGCTATTTGATGACCAGACCACACAATAGAAGTTGAAGGGACGACGACGTTTCGGTCCATCCTGGACCATTCTCAAGTCGATTGTGATGAGGAGGTAGAGAAAGTTCTTCAACTTCTAGTGTGTGGTCTGGTCAACATACTTCAGCCACGTTATTGTGACTCATCGCCTGCAACAGCTATTTGCTTATGCTACCGTGGAATGAAGCCAGACCCCGAAGAGCACAAAACAAGTCTTAAAAAGAAACAAAGATCTACAGTAAGATTCATTCCAGTTCTAAGGGTTCAAAGTTAATTGAAGAACTGAGCGAGCTGGATCTCAACACAGTGAAAGAAGGAAGGGGCAGAGGAAATATGTTTGCGATATATATGGTTATCTGGAGGCCTGATAAACCACGAATACATTTTTTATATTAGGAAATACAAAATCGGGGACATGGATGAAAGCCGGACAATAAAAACTCTCAGAGATTTCAGAAAGACTTTATTTGGTGTTTCAGTTATAAATAAATATAGCCTCGTAGCCTGGTGGATAGCGCGCAGGACTCGTAATTCTGTGGCGCGGGTTCGATTCCCGCACGAGGCAGAAACAAATGGGCAAAGTTTCTTTCACCCTGAATTCCCCTGTTACCTAGCAGTAAATAGGTACCTGGGTGTTAGTCAGCTGTCACGGGCTGATTCCTGGGGGTGGAGGCCTGGTCGAGGACCGGGCCGCGGGGACACTAAAGCCCCGAAATCATCTCAAGATAACCTCAAGATAAATAAAATCGATTAAATGAAGTGCTTTAAGATGACTCAGTAAACTATTTTTTAATTATATTGAAACAAAAGTAAATATGAAAGAATACTCATTGTATTGGGCTACAAATTGTTCGAAAGGTCGGACTTTTAAACTGACCCTCGACCATGAAAACACACCTAAGTGAATGCATCATGGTTAGTAGACGCACGCTCGCACGCACGCACGCACGCACGCAAGCACCAGTGCCTCTAGAGATACGAGCACCGGTCGATACATTCATTACACGATAACTGGTCCTTAATGTTATACTAATTTTGCTCATGATGAAGATCCTCTCATATTTAGGGAAGCATCTGAAGGTAATTCACAAAATATTTTTCACCTGCATTTTAATAAGGGAAAATACAATTATACAATCTTATGTAGGAGGACACTCAATGTTTGTAGCCAAAATACAACATTTTGTATATTGTTTCCAACACACACACACACACACACATACACAAACATACACACACATACACAAACATACCGAACCCCACTAACACATATCTATGTACATCTCTCCAGACACCAACCTATACATACAGCAACACCCATTCACACCCGAATACACCCACACACAGGAGATGATGGGAAAAGTCACAGAGATAAGGGGCATCAGCAACCTACAACACCACGAATAATGTATACAGGGGTGGATATAAAGAGGAACTGCATCGTATGGGCCAATAGTCCTGCAGTTTCACACAAAACAACAAATTCCAGATCCACACTCAACACTGAACGTCCTCTTCCATCTCTTTGCTGCCTTCTCAGCCCACATTAGACCCTTTCCACTAGAATCCCCACCCTTTCCCTAATTCAAGTGACCACTCTCATGTCAAAAATCACCCCCTTCAATCCTACTGCCCCACAGTCCCCACAAAACCTCACCACCTTACACTGCACCCACACCAATATCCCAACAGAGGACTCTATCCTCCACCCTCATAGAAGCGGAGAAAAATAGTTACAGTTTGAAAGCATTGAATGCAGTGAGTTTTAAATGTGTTCTCAAATTAGATTACTAAGAAAGCGAATGAACTATTGGATCGGATCAGCGAGAACTTAGATGGAAGTGCACTCAGTAACGCAATTTTCCGAGTGGCCATAAAAGTAGCGGTCCCACAGGACCACCACACAGAAAGGGAAAGGAGAGAAAGAATGTGAGGAGGAGAGAGAAGTGAAGGGAAAGTCTGGAAATGAAATGAAATGGTAATTCCAGAGTGTGAAGGATTCAGAGACTACAAAACCGGTACCATTTTGATGGGAGAAATCACAATAATAGTTCCAGTGATATACAAACCTCAAAAAAATGGCACAGACATACGTACAATTAACTCAGAAGAGCAGACATTTCCATCAAAGAGAGAGTAGCAGTGGTTGCATATCGAAATGGGCGTTGATTAATAATCACGAGTGAATTGAAACATTGTAAAATAGATTGGAAAATTGAGAACTTCAGGGAGGAAGGGAGGCGGGGTAAGGGGGCAGTTAATTGACAACACATAAAACATACATAACCTAATAACCACTCTGAACGAGTCGGACAAAGGTAAATAGTTTTGTAGCCGTGTAGAGAATGAGCAACCACTCTATACCTGAATACCTGGTGGAAGTAGATAAAACTGGTTCAGAGAAAGAATAGGAACGTAGCTCGGAATATTTCAAAGTAATAAGACCATAGATATCAGAAACATAATTATACAGAACTCAGACGAAAAAAAATACATTATGGGATTCTTATCGAAGAAATTTTGGGAAGCTGTCGACGAGTTTGATCCTGTTTATATAAAGATATTAGGAGGCAAAACACACAAAAACATGACCACAGAGAAATCAATGGAACAACATAGTGCAGGGAGAGAAACATCAGAGCTGCAGGATATAATATCTCAGATTATGAGGAGAAGCAGTTGAACGATTTGATACGAATAAAGATTTTCAATCACATCATTCGAAAACAAAGGAAAAAGGAGGAACATGAAGTCCTATACTAGGCCTAGGAATATTTAAGTTAGGTTTAAATTTATTTTTTGTTCTCACTATAAAATGAATAGTACGAAATTCTACTTACTATTTGTCCATCTCGTCGAAATTAATACGATCGTCCACATACAAAACAGTAGAATCTTATCAGGAGGATTTGATGAGATATAACAAAGGCCCAGTAGGGCCGGAAACCGGTACTCCAGCTGACGGAAAGTTGAGAAGCAGAATCAAGAGCTGAAGCTCAACCTCAAATTCGCATTTATGTGAGTCACGTGAATACACTCAAACACCTACACATATCTTCACACACATACACACGAAAAACATAAAAGAAGACATATTCACGCACATATTCAAAAACACACATACACACCCATGTTTACCTCCCAGAATAGCTTTGTGTCGGCCTGAGAGCTTCGCTAACACATTTTCTGTGTAGGTTCTACCATCTTCGTTATTAGTCAATTTCCACCTAATGGGCTGCATTCTGACTAAAATATTTATTTACTGCAACATTTGATTTTTTTTCGTTTTAACAAACTATTTTCTTTGTCATATTGTAAATACAGTTTATCTGGAAACGCATTTTCTCTGCACAGTGACACACACACACACACACACACACACACACACACACACACACACACACACACACACACACAGTGAGTTTGCAGTGAGGTTTTGACGAGAGTGTGCGAGAATTGCAGCCATCATCCCCCACCCCTTCCTGACCGACACCCCGGGGGGAAGGGGGACCCTGCTGGTTGACACCCTGGGGGATCCTCCTGTCCGACACCTAGGGGGATTCCTCCTGGCCGACGCCAAGGGGGGCACTCCTGGCCGACGCCTAGGGGGGCCCTCCTGGCCGACACCTAGGGGGGTCTTCCTGACCGACACCCTGGGGCTGCCTTACTGGCCGACACCCAAGGGTGTGCCTTCCTCACCCTTCCTGGTGGGTGTAGCAGACTGCTGGTGGATGTGAAGGTGGGTGGTGGATGAGGTGGTGGGTGGTGGATGTGCAGGTGGGTGGGAAAGAGTGGTGGTAGGTGTAAGAAGTGATTGTGGGTGGCGAGAGTGAGAGGTGGATATTAGATGTAACAGGTGGGTGGCAGGTGTGAAAGGTAAGGGATGGGTGGGCGTCGACTTCTGGAGGGTGAGAGGTGGGCCTTGAAGTGAGAGGTGGCTCGGGGGATGAGCATGGGGGGGGGGGTGAGAGGTGGATGCTGGAGGGGATGTGAGGGGTGAGGTATGTGAGGGTATATCTATAGATTCTAGGAAGCAGCCCTACGCTCTCTCCCCTTATGATCCCCCCCCCCCCCCTCTCTCTCTCTCTCTCTCTCTCTCTCTCTCTCTCTCTCTCTCTCTCTCTCTCTCTCTCTCTCTCTCTCTCTCTTTTTCTCTCTCTCTCTCTCTTTCTCTCTCTCTCTCTCTCTCTCTCTCTCTCTCTCTCTCTCTCTCTCTCTCTCTCTCTCTCTCTCTCTCTCTCTCTCTCTTTTTCTCTCTCTCTCTCTCTCTTTTTCTCTCTCTCTCTCTCTTTCTCTCTCTCTCTCTCTCTCTCTCTCTCTCTCTCTCTCTCTCTCTCTCTCTCTCTCTCTCTCTCTCTCTCTCTCTCTCTCTCTCTCTCTCTTTTTCTCTCTCTCTCTCTCTCTCTCTCTCTCTCTCTCTCTCTCTCTCTCTCTCTCTCTCTCTCTCTCTCTCTCTCTCTTTTTTCTCTCTCTCTCTCTCTTTTTTTTTTCTCTCTCTCTCTCTCTCTCTCTCTCTCTCTCTCTCTCTCTCTCTCTCTCTCTCTCTCTCTCTCTCTCTCTCTCTCTCTCTCTTTTTTTCTCTCTCTCTCTCTCTCTCTCTCTCTCTCTCTCTCTCTCTCTCTCTCTCTCTCTCTCTCTCTCTCTCTCTCTCTCTCTCTCTCTCTCCCTCTTGGTTAAACATCCTCAAGCAGCGCTGATAACAGCTGAGAAATCTTTTATTAACACTTTATGGACAATTCAATTCCCATTTGAGGATTTATAGGAGTCGTTGATTGTCACAATAGGAGCCAATCCTGTTTAAAGAGAGCACGGGGGATCGATCACTACCCCCCTTCCCCCCATAACACTTGCCATAGGGTCACAATTCACCATGGAAAGTTTCGTGAAACTTTATTGTTCCATTTGGCTTCCAACTTCGAGCAGATAGACATGGCATTCTCTCTTGTTGATAGATTGTTATTATGTCACTTAGTCTTTCTCGTGTTCTTATTTACCCTTCCTATTACGACATTTCACCCTTCTGATTACCATACCCAATCACTTGAGCTAGACAGTAGAGAAACGGTATCGCTTCATGCAGGTCGGCGTTCAATTCCCGACTGTCCAAGTGGGGTGGACACCATTCCTTACCCCCATCCCATCCCAAATCCTTATCCTGATCTCTTCCAAGTCCAAAATATATACATATTGAAAACAATCTATTGCCAACATTCCATCTTGAAAATTACAAACACATTTCCATATCTCTATTTTCAACACTTCACCTTCATTGTAGCGAGCACTTCGCCCTGTCTATAATGAACACTACACTTTCATTATAAGACACTTCAAACCCATTGCAAACGCTTCACGTTTCCCATTACAAACGCATCCCTTCCTTTGAAGGTGTTCTTTCCCTATTAGGAACGTGAACATTTCCTTATACGAACGCTTAACCCTCACTGTTGCAAACATTTACTCTCCATATTATGATCGCCTTACCTTCCCTATTACAAACGCTTCACCCTCTATATTACGAACATCAACCTACCCAATTACGAACGCGCCATCTACACAAGAGCAAACGCATATGGTCGTAATTGTTTGGCGCTTTTTCCTGATAATTCTCTTCAATCCATACCTGTTGGATCCTAAATATCTACTCAACAGTGTCACGTACCACACCCCAATGTCAGGTTGAGCTGCTAATGTTCTCTACAGTATCCACCATCTACCTGCCACACCTCGACCACCCACGAAACGTAGATTGTAATAATTAAATATACATATAAATTGATGTGACAGTGTTGTTAGTATGTCAATGTCACCGGTATGACAGTGTAATTGACATGACTGTGTTATTGGTATCACAGTGTTATTGATATGACAATGCTATTTTCCTGCTAAATTATCTCTACCTAGTTGTCCTCTTAGTGAACACAAGGAATTTTTATAGTGGGGAAAGTTGATTGAACTGTTAATATCAGGTCTTGTTTTGCTTATGTGGGGTTGGTTGCGGGTTGCTTTATTGCTTCTTATTTACAATTATTAACCTATCAACGGTATAGGTTAAGTAATAATTGTAATTAAGAAGCAATAAGATGCTTATCTTAACATACTAAGAAGGTTAGGTGAGGTCGGTGTTCTCTATGAAGCTTTTCAAGGTAAACTAAAATATTCACAATCAATTAGTATGTCACATATGCACATATTAAATAAGCCAATATTGACTATAAGTGCGAGAACGGGTTGCGGGTGAAGGCCTGTGTTTCTTGCTGGCCCCTGCCCGCCCCTGGCACGGTCCCTACCCCAGGCACAGTCTCTAGCCCGACCACCACCACCAACCTGCCCTCACCCCCAAATAGCAACTTGAGCGTTTGTGTGCATATCTTTGCGTGTATACATGTGCGCATGTCAATGGTTGTGAGAGTCCGTGCGAAGGCTTATGTCTGCGAGAGGATTCATCCGCGGTGCGTGCATGTAAGTGTGCGTGAGCGCGTGTGTGCTCGTGTGCTTGCGTGCGTGGATGAGTGAGTAATTCTGCTCGAGTGTGTGTATAATTTCTTGGGTGTATTTATGCGTCTGTCCTTAAGTTAGTAAGAGATAATACGCTTCAGCTCTTGGGCCCAGCTTTTGTCACCGGTCTTCTATTGAAGTGAAGGAGTGCTTAAGTTTGTAATTTTTCACCCATTCCCACGCAAATTCACCCATACTCCCCCCCCCCCCATGTTCGTACACAAAATTCCATTTTGATATATACAACTGGAATAATGCCTCTAAGATTCTTGAATCCTGTGATAATGTCCCTTCAGACTTTCCGATGTTGTTCATTTTCTTATAAAGTTTCAAATACTGACGTTTGAGATCATGTGTATGTGTACACACCTGGGTTTGTATACGGCTTGAAGCGTTAGCGTATGTGTGCTGTATATGTGTGTTGTGTTTCGTGTGTGATGTGTGTGTATAGTGTGTTGGGTGTGTATGTGTATGTCTAGTGTGGGTTGTTTTGTGTGTATTGGGTGTGTGTGTAGTGTGGGTTGTGAATGGTTGTGTGTTTTATGAGTGTATTGATTGTGTTGTGTATGTTGTGTGATTTCTAAGTGTAGTGTTTTGTGCGTTTTCATTGTGTTTAGTGTGTGTTGGGTGTTCCTGTGCGTGTTGAGTGTATTGTACGTGTTGTGTTTGTCGTGTTTGTTGGGTGTGTGATGTGTTGCGTTTTGTGTATATTTTATTTGTGCTTTGAGCTTGTGTTGTATGTGAGTGTATGTGTACTCACCTAGTTGTACTTGAGTGTGTTGAGCTTCATTCTTTGAAATTATTACCTAAGTGTAGTTATAGGATGAGAGCTACGCTTGTGTCCAGTCTTTCTAGTACTCTTTTTTCATATAACTCTTTGAAAGTGTGTGTGCGTGCATCAGTTCGTACGCTCATGTGTGTGTGTATTGGTGTGTGCGAGCAGGACTGTGAATCTATAGCTACACACACCTCCACAGCCTCCTCTATCATCTCCACTTACCGCGGGGCCCACAGTACAAGAGCTACAACGGCGCTCCACAGCCAAAGCGAGACACGACGGGCCGCTCGTGATCTCATGGCTGGCGGGCGAGACTGTCCATTGCTCGCTGACAGCTCGTACACACTCGAAGCGGCTGGCTTACATATCCTCGCGGGCTTAACCTCGCAAACACACCACCATCTTGAAAATCCCTAAGCAAAGTATACCCCCAACGACACGGACGAGGCGCACACCTCCACTCGCTAAGAGAACTCCACTCGGTGTGAAGCCCTTGCGCAGATATTGACTTTTCTTGGTCAGGGAAAACGCGACGGTAGAGACACCCAGCGGTCTCCCAGAGAACTTGCCTACGGTAGCGGTTACTCTCTTCGCCAATAGATGGCGCCACTAACACGTCACCAGGGGAGGGAAATCGAGAGTTAGGCAACACTGAGACAAATAAAATATCAAATGGTTAATTCAGTTTTAAAACACTCGAGTAATATAACAAAATCACACCGATATTAGGCTATCATTTCTTGTTGATCTCGGATTTATAGAACAAATTCTAAAACCACCTTTCGCCGCTTCAAATGATACACTGAAACAAATCGAGAAAATAATCAGAAAGTGGAAATAAGTCGCCCTAGTAAGCTCCCAGCCAATGTCCAAGGAGCAGATTATATATTTAGCGACAGTTAAACATGGCGCATGTTATCCGTAGACTCGTCCGGTCTCAAGTCCCTCACATAGTTGGCAAGGCCTGGGGCCGCATCCAACCTCCCACCAGGACAACACCTTTCGTCTAAGCTTATGAATGGCAGATGAGAGTGGGCCAGGTTCATAACCCGAGGGCCAGTGGGGAGATTATTTACTATCAGGGGAAAGCGCCAGGCCATTATGACTATAGCACTGGGAAGAGGTAAGGATAAGGATTTGGGAAGGGACGTTGGGAAAGGAATGGTGCCCAACCACTTGGACGGTCGGGCATTGAACGCCGACCTGCATGTTGCAAGGCGAACAGAAACATGAGGGGAACAGAAACCAAGTAAATGCGAATTAAGCTGAGAACAGGGGTAGGTGATGAATGAGAAGAGCAGAGAACAGGATAACAATATGAGTTGAGAGTAAGGAAAGGAGTCAAGCTTAGAGCAGGGATAATGGGAAAATGAAATAGCAAAGAGATGAGTTAAGACAATTGAGAAAGGAGATACGAATGTGGGAGGAAGTATGAAGAGGATAGGTACGGCGAGGAAGTATCGGAGTTCAGAATACATAGAAGACCAGAGGGTAGAGAGAATGAGCGACAATTAATACTGAGGAATGAAAAGTTACATCGAAGCAACTCTGAGAATAAAACAATTGAGAAGATAAACACCGAATACAGTAAACGAAGAAGACGATAGGAAGAATGAGATAAAGGGAGCGACGAAGTTATAACAAAAGTGAAAACAATGAGAGGCATCATTTTTGTATATTAAAATTAAACAAAGTGTATGGTGAAACCTTAGAGACTTCATCATAAAGTATGTTGGAACTAAGTGTATGTTGAGGACCTAGAAACAGGTAATGTAAAGTTAATTATCAGAAGAAAGCACTAAGCCATTACGACCATATAGCTTAGAGACAGTTGAACAAGAAGAGACGTGGAGACAGGATGACCACGAGAAGGAAAGATAATTATAATTTACAAATCGAGAGAAGGATAGAGAGGGAAAAGGATAAGTTGTGATGGCATTAAAGGGGAGAGGGAGGCAGACGGGAGAGAGGAGAGTGATTCATGTGAAAAGGAAGAGATTGGGGCCGGGGGTTAATTAGTAGCAGGATGGAAAGCGGGAAGTGCAGCAGGTGGGAGAGAGGTGAGCTTGACACGTGAGATACGGGAGAGTGCGGCAGGCAGGACAAGGGGAGAGTGAGGCAGGCAGGACAAGGGGAGAGTGCGGCAGGCAGGACAAGGGGAGAGTGAGGCAGGCAGGACAAGGGGAGAGTGCGGCAGGCAGGACAAGGGGAGAGTGAGGCAGGCAGGACAAGGGGAGAGTGAGGCAGGCAGGACAAAAACAAGAGCAGGGCAGGAACAACGCCAAACTACTTGGAACATCTGGGATCGAACGCCGATCTTCAAGAAGAAAGACCTAAAGTCAGAGAATATATTTCAGACCTAATTTCTTTAAGTCCAAATCTAATAAAAATGTGTCTAAGAGAAAGAATATTTTTCATTATAATGAGAATCTGTTTCAAACTCAATAACGCAAATCAAATAAGTAAGGTAAAGCAATGTCAAAAAACCGACCACTGTGAGTAGCCGTGATGGTAACCTGACCATCTCAGGAAATACTTAATTTGCTTAGCAAGAATTTTCTTGACAGAGCTGCTCTGTGATTCCTTCGACGACCTCAGCATTTTCTCGGGGGTCTTTCTCACAAGGCCACGATTAAGCTAACTCTAGTTTAATAATCTAGCCAATGGCGTTGGTGAATTCACACCGTAGTTGAAGTATACGACCAGCCCCAACCATCCTTTTTCCCGATGTCTGTAGGAAGAGAACAGCCAAATCGTCACTGTGCACCACAGGAATATCTACCGTGACTCTCTCACGAACCTCATCACCCTCATAATCTACTTTCGCCCCTTTACTCACTATGTATCTGATGAGCAGGCCAGAGTAGCACTCTATTTACATAGATAAATTAAACATTATCATATGTAGACTGGGTTTAAGCGCTTGAGCTAAGCGCTCGGAATGAACTACCTTTAACTAACCTCTTACCTGATAATCTACAGTCGTAAGATGATTCCACGTCGTGTCTCCCTCTTAGTTTTCGCTATCTGTGATAACGAAAACGTCAATTTACTTTTGTAATTTATGCAGATATCTATAGATATCATTATGAAGTTATTTTGACATGTGATGACCAATAACGATGACCTTGCCTTCGTACCCATCGTAATAGAGCATAAAGAGAGCCTCAGCAGTGCCACTACACAGAATTGACTCTATATTCTCGCTCTTGTAGTACTCTGCTGTTCTCTGTATGAATGGGTAAGTTTGACAAAAAATAGCTGAACTCTTCTTCTCAAATAGAGTCATGGGGCCTTTCCTAGCCCAATGGTATTCATTTCTATTATAAAATATAAATCCAATCTAAAAAGGCCATTCATCACTCGCTGGAAGTGCCAACAATGCGGTCAATATTGCTTGCTTTATTGCCTCAAATTTTGGTTTGCTAATCATCTCGATCACAAAGACGACCGCAAATCTCTTGTCCTTATTTCCAGCTTTAAACTAGTGTTCATAGTTGGAGTGACTGAGGCCAGCAGCAGGGCCAAGCGAGCAGATGTCTCTGTAGCGTATTATCATTCTAACTTGCTAGGCGTCGTGGCACGATATTCCCACTGTTTCGCATTTTATTAAATTAGTTTTCGTAACGGGGTTGACTGTGGCACCTTGGGTGGCACCACTGTCCTGGGTGTTCTCTGTAGCGGGTTCAACTGTGGCACTATCAGCACTTTCGCTGACATGGGTGTTATAGGCAACGGGATCATATCTGGCATCTGCAACACCGCTACACCCGCGGGTGCTCTTGATAATGGGGTTTACTGTGGCACCTTTGGCACTGTCACCCCGCTGGATGCCATGCCCGTCAGCTCTACCCAAGGCCCTGCAAGCCGTGACTCCATCCTGGGAACTCTCTGCCCCATATTGCTCAATTTTTTCTCGGCTAAAAAAGAAATTTTACTAAATTCTCCTCGAAAAAAGGCTGAGAGTTCCAGACTGCGAAACATTATCAATAAAATATTTAACAGGTATTTTATTTTTTGATAAAGTGTTCCTTCCGGAAGAACATTTAATTTTAAGAATGGATTACAAAGCTCTGTTATACTTTCTATAAGATTTTTAATTATTTTCGGAAAGCAAATTCATATCCAGATAACTCGCATAAGACCTGTTTTGAACATTATTGTCAGAAGTCGTCGACCAGTATTACGAACACTTGAAACTAAAGATGCTTTTAAATCGTGTCTTCCACTTGGACTTTTCCAGCAAAAATCTGACTTTATTAGGCCTCTTGATTAAACTTGACGGTACATTAAGCACTGAAATAAGACTAAATAGCTGGGAATCCATTTTTCATGAAAATTATCTAAAATTATGAGTATGGTAATTACCAGCAGACAGGTAAAACAGTTATGAATACACAGCGCTTGGAAGGACTATGAGGACTGAGGTAAGGAATGGGACATGACCACATGGACCAAATGTAAATATTATAACTGCCTGTTATAGTTAGAGTGGATTTATATTAGAGGTGGCAACATTTATTTATATCTATACATATATGTAAAGGGGAATGTCTGTCGGTATGTTTCTCTGTTCGAGGTTGGGTGGCCCAGATGCTTGCGTCTAGCCTCACCAAATTTTGCAGGATGACTTGTCTTGGTCCGGGGAGGGTCATAGGATGTTCAGGGTTGAGAACCTCCCTGGAAACACAAACCGTAACTGTCTCTTTTTTCCGCTTGTTACAACTTGTAATAAAGTTGTTAAATCTTTGCTTAATGTGTTTATGACGTATTAGAACGTTGTTATAACTTGCTATAATGGTTGTTATAACTGGTTAGGAGGTGTTAAAACTTGTTCGAACGTTGTACGAACGTCGTTGTTTCGGTGTGTGTTTGGCGGGAAGTACCCTTCTCTCTCTATTTGCATGAAATGATAAGCCATACTAACTACCAATTCTGCCAAATAAAGATCTCAATTATCAATAAGATTTCAGACATGAAAGGAAGGTGATGAAGAGTAGAGAAGGTGGTTAAGGGAGGAGGGGAAGTTGGTGAAATTCACAACCCTTCACCATCTTCTCCACCTTGATTTGCCACAACGTTCAAAACCCACCGTCCAGAAACGCACGAACCCAAGCCATCCTCCTTACCTAGCCTACCGATGCATAGAAAACGTCATCCGCTACTTTTCATGCAACTTTTGCACTGAAACGTTGAGGATCACAACGAACAAAATGAAACGTATTAGTTGAGAAGACGAGTTGCCAGACTGGCCACCAGAAGGAACGTACTGTCACTCTCGTGCTTTATGGGATTGAAATCAGTGCCGGCATATCATAGTCATCATTACTATATGTTATAAATAAGGAGAGTTTGAGGATGGGGAATCAAGTGGTGGGATGAAGCGAATACTTGTCTGGTGTTGCTGCTTCTGTGGGCTGACCTTCAGCTCTTGGGCCCCGCATGTACATACATGGGTACTTGCGGGGCTCACAGTTCCTGCGACGGCGCTGGAACCAATCGTATTGGCGTATGCCTTTCCATTGGAGACTTTCAGCGCCGTGAAGAGGGGGGACCTGCTGCCTGGGTAACAGCTTCTCCTCCGAATCAACCTTCCCTGGCTTTGCGCCCTGGTGAGGCCACTCCAGACCGAGAACCAGAGCGCAACTCCATAGTCTCCTGAGACTGATAGATGCCTACTACTACTACTTCTCTGATTGAGTGAATGTTAGTCAGTTTACTAAGTCTGCGAAGCTGCCTGTACAACATAAACTGTACCTACTATTCTCTTCTAAGGAAACTTCTTTTCCACATTTCACCAAACTGATAAAATTATTCGGAAAAACTATGGTTACAGAACGTGATCCCTAACGACACTAACCGGAAGACTGAGTTGTCAGTCCACTATAAGAGTCAGAAGACCGTCAATGTGGCCATGAAGAATTCTCCTAAACACCAAACGAAACAGACGAATGTCACACAGAAATCACACTAACGTGATGCATCAAATGAACAAATCCACAAGGGCCGTGACAAGGATTCGAACCTGCGTCCGGGAGCATCCCAGATCTGTCCCAAACTAATGTCGTCTGTGCCTTGAAAATCCCACCTGGAGATTGTCAGTCTCAGTGATCTCAGTATATAGCCAAGATAACAACACATATTTCAAGGCACCTGATAATCCACAATCCAAACATATGGACTTGCCAGAACCTCTCCATCTCAGGACATTTGCGCTACTCAGTCAAGTTTTATCAACCCTAAGAATAGTTATAGCAAGTTCGCTGATAAATTTCACATCAAGTCCCGGTCATAATATAGGGTGATGCCTTCATGGCTTTCCTGCTCCTCCTATCTAGTCGTAAAGGCTTGGTGCTTTCCACTGATAATTCTCTCCCCTCCTACAGTAACGAGCTGGAGTGAAAACATATTTACATTATAGAGATATTAAAGCATTTTACTTTCTGCCACATCTGTTAGTCTGTAGACAAACCACTCTTGCCAAGAAGTATGTCGAGAAGGAACAAGAAGTGATGGAAGTATTGTTATGTTTTTTCATGACATTCG
Source organism: Procambarus clarkii (assembly GCF_040958095.1). Taxonomy (NCBI): domain Eukaryota; kingdom Metazoa; phylum Arthropoda; class Malacostraca; order Decapoda; family Cambaridae; genus Procambarus; species Procambarus clarkii. The sequence continues at coordinate 12,085,335 of NC_091239.1, read as the reverse complement.
AACCTCTTGATTTCGTGTAAAAAAATCTAAAGTGAGAGTTAAAACTTAGGCTGGTCGGAATAACTGAAACCCCGTTTCTTGCAGGACGTCGTTTTATCCCTGAAAATCCAAACGATTTGGCATCGTTCCTTCCTTCGGTCCTATCCCGTTGTTGTTGGTGTTTAAGATTCAGGTACTCGGAACAAAACGTTCCAAGTAGCACGGGCTATGGTCAGCCCTTAGTGGACTTACCTGGCACAGGAGCGGGGCTGCAACTCTGTGTTCCGTCCTATCCCAGCTCCATATCCCCATATCCCTTATAAATCCCAATTAATAATTCTAGCTTAGAGCTTTCTCCTCATTATTACTTTACCTTACTTTACTGCAATTAACTTTAATTCAAGTTTACAAATGGTTTGTAATTAAATGTAATATATTATGACAAACGTCAGCTTACAGTAACTAAGGAATTCTATATCATTCATCTGTATATCAATCTTTAGTGATGTATTCATTACTATATTTATTGTGTGCAAGAGTTATACTGAAGACGAATTCAGACAGAGATAATTCTTCGTTTTTTTTATATACTATTCCTAATGTCAGGATTCTCAAGAAAGGAAATATATATTAACAGTAACTTTAACATCATACGTTCACTGTCAGAATAAAACCTTAATATCTCCCCTTCGGTCACTTTGTATGAGGATAATAACATTTCTTACCGGCCATATGAGTTATTTTCGTCATGATATATCGTCATCTCCCATGTTATACTCCCCCCATGTAATAATGTGATGGTCGAGAGAAACCTCCCCTTCCCTCCCATCCCTCTCCCAGATGTACCGGTTGTATGTCGGGGTTTTATTCCATCTATTGGAGAAAATTTGATAATGTCCACAATAAAATGTTATTTAAAATACAAACTAATCTTGGGTTGCTGATTTTATCATATGGGAACATTAACTAGCCATTGGTGGTGTATACATCTTATAGGACGGCGTGGAAACAATAGATAAACATTATAGAGAAGGAAGACAAAAGTAGACATATAATGTGACATAGACAGAAAGACAAAGTAAGAAAAACCGTAAAATCTTGCACTATACTTACGGTGCCAACCCTTAGAAACATTCCTTACTGGTTATGAACTCTAGAAAAGTCGTATTGTAGCTGGCAGACTGATTTCATGGCAGTTCAATGGAGGAATATGGCAAATTACTCTCTTGTTCCTCTTGTTATGAGACCATTACGTGGAACATACAAGTCTCATTCCTGCAACACACACACACACACACACACACACACACACACACACACACACACACACACACACATTGATGGGTTGGTGTGCTCTACCTTTCTCTCTCAAAGTGATGAGTAGAGAGTAGCAGCTACCTGAACTACTGCAGGGTGTGTGTGTGTGTACTCCAACTAGGTGAGTACACACACACACCCTGCAGTAGCTCAAGTAGCTGCTACTCTCGACTCATCACTTTGAGAGAGAAAGGTAGAGCACCCCGTGGCGAGCAAACCACCCCATCAATGGGCATCTTCCGGCTAGATCGTCCTCTGGCAGGCAAAGCCAAGCTGCAATGCTGAGGAAGGAGCCCGAGGGAGGGTCATTTCAAGGCGGAGTGGTCAAACACTTAAGATTGCAATACAGCTCACTAGACGTGCATTAGAGCACACATATTAATAGTATTTTTGGAACTAAACCATCGAGGAAAAGCAAAATCTTATGGAAAACCATATTTCATGACTTCACGCCAATCTGAGGTCTCACCCCTCACCGTAACTCTCTGCATCCTATTGCTTAGATACTCCCTTATCCACTGGAGCACCTTACCAGCTACACCTGCCTGTCTCTCCAGCTTATGTAACAGCCTCTTATGCGGTACTGTGTCAAAGGCTTTCCGACAATCCAAGAAAATGCAGTCCACCCAGCCTTCTCTTTCTTGCTTAATCTTTGTCACCTGGTCGTAGAATTCTATTAAGCCAGTCAGTGTGTACTCACCTAGTTGTGTTTGCGGAGGTTGAGCTCTGGCTCTTTGGTCCCGATGGTCCCATCGGCTTTTTGGTTTGAGTGTGTGTGTGTCCGTTCTTGAGTGTGTGGGCGAGCGTGCGTGCGTTCTTTTGTATCATATAACAATGAAGAGGTCTTGTTATTGTTCACGAATCAATAGAAGTTTTTCATTTCCAAAGTTACTTACTCAACATGTCATTATGTGAAAGCCAAAATGTCATAGGAAATGCCAAACAAAATCGATGCCCCAATTTCCAGCAATGTGGACTACATAACTTCTATTGAAAAATGTTTACTGTGTAACATTTGCTGCAGAATCTTAGCTGCATAACATTTCAGATGAAGTTTGTGCGAATATCTGTGATACAAAAAATGGAGCTTTATTTCTTTTTGGCGGAATATGAGTAAAGGTAATATCTTACTGGTCCTTAACTCACTTGGGGTGCGAACAGTACTGTTGGCAACGGTGCCAACAGTACTGTTGGCAGGGTGCCAACACTCTTACTGGAAATAGTTGCACAGGGAGCCAGCTGACCCGATGCCACACCACCTGTTGCCTTGACGTATGTATGTCAAGTGGGTGGGTATGTGGGCCTGCGGGCCGCTCCAAGCAACAGCCTGGTGGACCAAACTCTCACAAGTCAAGTCTGGCCTCGGGCCGGGCTTGGGGAGTAGAAGAACTCCCAGAACCCCATCAAGCAGGTATATGTGGGCCTGCGGGCCGCTCCAAGCAACAGCCTGGTGGACCAAACTCTCCCAAGTCAAGTCTGGCCTCGGGCCGGGCTTGGGGAGTAGAACAACTCCCAGAACCCTATCAACCAGGTATGTCGCTGTTCGCTACCACTTGTGTCAAATTTCAAGCTTAAAAATGTATAAATAAACCTCGTCAAAGACTAAATTGTCTACTTGGCAGAGCGTGATCAGAAGAATGTCAACTAAGAACATCGCCTTTTTCTCTAAAAATACTTCTTGAAAGAATGTATGGCAAAGCCGTCAGGAGAGATATATAACACCACTTTGTTCCGCGTAATTGCTGTTGAATGGTTAAATTAAACACCATGGTACGCAATTCAAGAGCTTTAGAAGATAAATCAGGTTGTCGTGAAAGGTTGTTGTTGTGGGTGGATTACTTAGATAAACATAAAGAAAAGGTTTCGTCTACCAGTTGGGAGCCGGTCGGCCGAGCGGACAGCACACTGGACTTGTGATACTGTGGTCCTGGGTTCGATCCCAGGCGCCGGCGAGAAACAATGGGCAGAGTTTCTTTCACCCTATGCCCCTGTTACCTAGCAGTAAAATAGGTACCTGGGTGTTAGTCAGCTGTCACGGGCTGCTTCCTGGGGGTGGAGGCCTGGTCGAGGACCGGGCCACGGGGACACTAAAAAGCCCCGAAATCATCTCAAGACACGAATCTACGATTACAGACGATCTGTGGCGTCTACATCAGACGATATGTCTATCTCCTCTAAAGATCAATCAAAAATCCTTCCCAGTTATGGCTATAAAATTCATATGCAAATATCACGAGGAATTTACATACTTTCTCTCTCTGACACTCCCCATTATTTCTTCGTTGATTAATGTCCTTAACTAAATTTCTTCTGGGTCTTCCTAAACTCTCTGGGGCCTCTCCATCAGCAGGTTATTATCCGTGGGAGTTATGGTCCTCGGTAAATCATCTCTCTCCTGCCGAGTATGGGGGCTCCCAACCTTCTTACTCTTCCGCCATATCATGACTTTCATGAAAATTAAATGGAACATTAACCCTTAGGATCTTTTTGTTCAGTTCCACATCTGTCTCCTGAGACAGTCCGCTCAGAGGGATGTCTCTCAAAGCACACAATGCATTTATTACCAGAGTTTTCATTCATTGATAAAAGTCATCGGGATGCAATAGACCGTCTTGTAAAGCGACATTTTCAATGTACATTTTCCCCACGAACCGAGGGTCTCCGAGCCGATCGGAACAAAGCTGTAGCAGTGTGCCAGACCTCTGTATTTAATAATTTTCTGCGATTCCCTGAAAGAAGCAGCGCCACCCCCTTCACGTGTGCTGTAGTGGAGGTAGGTACTGGCCAGTGTGGCAGCGCACGTGTAGTCCCACACCACTTGTTTACCATCCTTCCAAGGAAGCAAGGTGACCCCATCTGGGCGCTTCTGAGAGTCGTTAGGTCTGGATAAGTGTGGTTCTCTTTGTGCTGGGCAGCGGGCTGTGGCGAGGCTCCTCTTGATGATGTCGTTGACTTCTTCATGTCTTGCAATCTTACCCTGTGATTTACGACATACCAGACCATGACGACCATATTAGTCTGCCATCGCAGTTCCGCAGATGCACCTATGTTCGATGAGGATGAGGGCGGCAAGGCGAAGGGCAACTCCAATGAGGAGAGCGTCATTGATTGAGGCCCACTGGCATATGGGGCTATCCCAGTGGGCCTGTTTGTGTATTATATTATATATGTATTATATTATATATATATATATATATATATATATATATATATATATATATATATATATATATATATATATATATATATATATATATATATGATATAATATGTGTGTGTGTGTCTGTGTGTGTGTGTGTCTGTGTGTGTGTGTGTGTGTTAAACTTGCGAACTTCATTTTAATTAGTTCAAAATCCTTTAGCAGTCACTGTTAATAAGAACAAAGGGCAGCATCCGACAAACCAGTGAGCGGAATAATTCAATTAATTGCCAGAATTTAATTTCGGAGAGAAGCATCTATTATTATTGCTGGAAAGTACAAATCGTTTAGAGAATATGAGTACTGATGGGTCATTATATGCAGGAGGTTATCGATATGTAATATAGTCTTTTTCAACGAAGTTTTCTCAAAGCAACGAAAGATATTTTTACGATTACGTTTAAATATTTCATGTGTTTTAAATGGTTTTGAAGACTTTTTGCTTGAGTGTGAGATTCTGACAGCTAGTGTATATATATATATATATATATATATATATATATATATATATATATATATATATATATATATATATATATATATATATATATACTGAGTTCTTTAGGGCTAACAGTCCCCAAGTGGGCATTTAAAGGCATAGACGACGTTGGTCTCCTTCAAAGCGTTCTGCTTTGTGTCAGAGGAGTTTTTCATGAGTAGATTGGCCGTTTTTTTTTTTGTTTTATAATAAATTATCAATTGCATACAATTGATAATTTATTATACATACAATTGATAATTTATTATACATACAATTGCATACAATTGATAATTTATTATACATATAATTGCATACAATTGATAATTTATTATAAAACCCAAAAAACGGCTAACGAAGTTGCAGTTCCACGAGGGTGGCAGTTGAGCTGACCACCTGAGCTCAGCTGCACATTAGATGGGTATCAGCCAATGGGGACTCACACGTGGTCCCACGCTACCTGTTTACCATCCCTCTAAGGTTGCTAGGAAACTACAACTGTTCAACTTGTGAATGTTGTTAAGTCTGCACATTTGAGGTTCTCTTTGTACTGGACACTTCACTGTAATCAAAATTCTCCCAAAAACATTTCATTGATAACAGGATATTACGTAAAGTGTTATATGTTTCTTGCTCGGGAGTTTCTATGAGAAGAAAGGATTTTGAACCCTCAGCGTCCAGAATATGCTGTTGGTTTATTTAAGTTCATTACTATTTGATACTTCCGTGTGGTGCCAACAGCCCACGCCGATCGACCAGGTTATCGGCAGTCAAGAGAGCGGGTTAGTGCAGCTTGGGTTCACCTGGGGACACAGGTGGACCTGACCTCTCTCTCTCTCTCTCCCTCCCACGACTCTCATTAAAGGGGACGCTGCTCTCTCTGCCTCCAGCCCTACTGGTTCACTTTTCATTACTTATTCTCTCACCGGACCAGTTATTCAATCTCACCTGAACACTTCTTTCTGTAACCACCACTTTCTTCTCTCTCACCTGACCACTTTCTTCTCTCTCACCTCTCACTAACCCATGACACGCTGCTCTATCTAGTAGCCTCGACGCCCACAGTTCTGAAGGTTCATCTTCCATGTCACTTACTCCCCACTACCTCTGCTGCTGCTCTATAATTCTTATTTTCTATTTATCAAGTTTGTCAGTTTTTATTTATTATTTTTCGCCGCCATATATGAAAACTCAAATGCCACGGGCGTTGTATTTTCTTTTTGTGTTTTAATTTTCGAACAACGTCTGTGACCACTTACGAGGTCTGTACCACTTATTTCGAACATGATTACTTAGTCGGTACTAAGTTTAAAGCTCCGAAGCGCTAAGAGGTTGTCCTCTACCCAAGACAATAAGATGAATTCATTTTGATCGGCCACCTCGGCCGCATATAGTCAATTATTTACCAAATACCGTCAAATGTCATGGTAAGGTAAGAAGCAACTTTCTTTTAATGATCTCTTAAGTGGTGACACGAGAAGTGCATCTAGTGAGCGAGACGCTTACTTGACAGAAGGATAGATGAATTGGAAGATAGATGGATAAATAGATTGCTAGATAGATGGATTGATGGATTGATGGATGGATGGACAGGTGGAGAAATAGATATAGATACCACCTGGATAGATGCAGAAATAGATGGATGGATGGATAGATTGATGTATAAATGTATAAATATATGGATGAATGGATAGATGCTCTTTTTTATAGATATAATTTTGCTGTCATTCAAAACCCAGAAGAGGAATGCATGTTTGGTCTGGGTTCGAATCCCGTCACTACACCGTACGTCCAGTACGCAGTGTGGACAAAAGATACCATTCACCCGCGGGACAGTCACTTCTTGTACTAGGCGAAACGACATTCCAAAAGCCTTCGTAATGGTGCATCCTGCCCTCAGAAATATGAGGCCGTCGAATCTGGTTGGTGGTTGACAGGGTCACATTCCAAGGCGCCAGACAAGGTTACATTTCTCTGGAGCCAGAGACGCTGCGACGTCAGCACCCAGCATCACGGTAAAGTATCTTTGCCAGACACGTAACAGGTTTTCGTTTTCATAAGGGCAGCAGGCTTGTTCCATTAGAACGGAACATGTTCTATTATAAACCGGAACTTGCTTATTTTATACCTGAATTGTCATATTTTTTACCTGAATTGGCATATTTTATGCAGGAACCGACTTTATTTTTGCGAACTTATTTATTTTATTCAGGAACGTGCCTATTGTAAACAAGAATTGCTTTATTTTATACCCGAAGTGGTGCTTGTTTTGTATAGGAACTGCCTTATCCTATTTAAGAAATGACTTATTTTATATGGGACCTGGCTTATTATTTTCAGCTAAATATTTTCAGCTTAATATGCTAAATTAAAATTTCTTCTTAACATCTTCATGGGTCTAAATCTTCATCCTCTGAGTCTCAAGCTTCTACCCATGACCGCTTGTTCTGTTGGTATCTTTTGTGGAAATTTCCTCTATTTTCATTTTCATCAATTCACCTACATATTTTATACCCCTATATTATGTCTCCCTTCTCTCTCCTTTTTTCTAGAGTCGTCATGTTCAGTTCTTTCAATCTTTTTTGAAATCCATCCCTGCCAAGTCTGGTAAGAGCCTCGTCACACATTTCTGAATCTCTTCCAGTTTCCTTATGTGTTTCTTCAGGTGGGGCTCCATGATGGAGAGGAATACTCTAAGATTGGCCTAAAATAGGCAGTGTAAAGTGCTCTTACTTATTTAGGTTCCTGAATGATGTTCTAACTTTTTGTTTGCGTTGAGTACGCTGCTGTCGTTATCCTATTTAGATGTATCTCTAGAATTTGGTTTGGTGTTTCGTCCCCTCCTAGACGTCTTTCTCGAGTCGTCACAGTTAGGTAGTTTCTCTTCATTTTGTACTGTTCTTTGGTTTCTTGCCACATAGCCCCATTTCCATAACTTTAGACTTGCTTGGTCTGAACTCTAGTATCCATTACCTCGACCATCTCTACAACGTGTTCAAGTCTTCTTGAAGAATCGTACAATCCTCATCTCGTCTTATTAATTTCGCATTGTCTGCAAAAATCAGCTCATAAGACTCAACTCGTGCTGAAAATGTCATTTACGTACATTAGAAAAGAATTTGTCTCAGCACCGATCTTTGAGGCACTTAACTTGTTGCTGTTAAAGGAATGGAGTCCGACTTCTCGCCCCTTACTGTTTCTCTCATGCTCCTGCCTGTTAGGTAATACCTTACCTATGTTATGGCTTTTCTTTTCCGCATACTCCCGCTTGCCTCTCAAGTTTGTATAGTAATCTCTTATAAGATACTGAATCAAAGGCTCGTTGACAGTCAAGAAATACAATTTGCTAATCCTTCCCTGTCCTGCCTTATTCTTGGTACTTTATCACAGAACTTCAGTAGATTCATTAGACATGATTTCCCTTCCCTGAACCCACTCTGGTGTTTATTTACATACTTAATTCTCTTTCAGTGTGTTAAGAATCTTAACCTGTTTATTCTTTCAAGTGCTTTGCATGAGATGTTCAGCAGTGATACTGGTCTGTAGTTAAGTATCACTTCTGTCTCCTTTCTTGAAAATTGATATAACATTTGCATTCTTCCAGCAGCTGAGCAACTGTGTGTGTGTATGTGTGTGTGTGTGAATGTGTGTGTGTTTCTTCTCCCTAACATATATAATATCCTGAATGGGATAACACAATAGTTAACATTTACAAAGGAACGGAGCAGACAGCCCCCAAACCAACAATGCGATGCACCGAAGCTTTCATTTACCGGGTCTAGTCTGTTGAGATATGGAAGGGACAAAAGGTTTTTAATTAGTTACAAAGCATTGAGGAAATTAACAGGTATAGAAGCCGAGAGCTCTGATGGCATCCCCCCAGCGACAAGGTCTCCCCCAGTTATTGTGACAGAGGACAATGGATATGTCATTCATTGCTGTACCCGTTATTAATTTTCATTTATCAATTCATTTGTAGACTGTTATTCATTTCTTTAATTAGGTATTCGAATACTTTTTTGTATATTAATATTTAAATTCCGTAATGTAATTATGGTCGATATATTCGTCATAATTTGTGTGCTACTAGTTTTAAATTTTTTATACAACTTTTAATAAGAGTAATCTTAAAAGGACATTCATAAAGCCTCTAATTGTTACGGTACTTCACAAGAAAGTACTTCGTAGTCTTGAGACAGGCGAGAGTAAACAGAAAAGCACTAAGATAGGTAAGGAATTACTCAACAGAAAGGAGTCAAAGAATAACAGTATGGAACGAGAGATCGGACTGGTGTAATATGATGACCAGACCACACACTAGAATGTGAAGGGACGACGACGTTTCGGTCCGTCCTGGACCATTCTCAAGGTCCAGGACTATCATACTTTAGCCACGTTATTGTGACTCATCGCCTGCATATGGTGTAATATAACTAGCGGGGGGCAGGCAACTATCAGGATAAACGCCAAGCCATTACGACTAGGTAGCACTTGGAAGGGATCAGGATACGGATTTGGGATAGGATGGGGGAAAGAAATGGTGCCTGATTTGGACAATCGGGGATTGAACGTCGACCAGCATGAAGCGAGACCACACACACACGTACACACACACACTGGGACACAGGAGGCGGGACCAAAGAGCCAAAGCTCAACCCCCGCAAGCACAAATAGGTGAGTACACACAGGGGGCTGGTGGCTGAGTGGACAGCACGCTTGTTGTCCGGGGTTCGATTGCCTGCGCCGGTGAGAAACAATTGGCAGAGTTTCTTTGACCCTAAGGGTCCTGTTACCTAGCAGTAAATAGGCACCTGGGAGTTAGACAGCTGTTAGGGGCTGCTTCCTGTGTGTGTGTGTGTGTGTGTGTGTGTGTGTGTGTGTGTGTTTGTGTGTGTGTGTGTGTGTGTGTGAAAAAATCGTTAGTAGTTGGTAACAGTTGATTGATTGACAGTTGAGAGGCAGACCAAAAGAACAGAGCTCAACCCCCGTAAGCACAACAAGGTGAAGACACACACATCACAGGGGTTCCTGACCACCACACACGTATCCAAATATCAACATTCTTCTCTGGGGATAAGGTTAATCTCTAATATTTTCTCTCTGACACCAAAAATCTTTTGTTGTCCCCCTGAGGCGATTGTGGTTCGTGAAACGGAGAAAGGAAAGGGGAGAGGGGACAGGAGAGAAGATAATGGAACAGTAGGTGAGAGGAATATGAGAAAGAGAGGAGATAACGAAGTCCTGAAGGGAGACGGTGATAGTGTGAAGGATAGGTTGAAGGAGACGAAGGGATGGAAGGAGACGATGGGATGGAAGGAGACGAGGGGATAGAAGAAGGGCAGGGGATAGTACTGCTGTTCTTAGAGCTCCAGGTAACATATAGCCCTTAGCGATTTTCTTTTCTACCACAGACGTGGCCACACATTTACAATGCTAACGAGCATATATACATTTTCTTCTGTCCTCCATGGATAGGGTTAGAGATGTGTTAAACATATAGTTCAGGCGTTTATTGAACACTCAACCACAGAAGGTGATTCGGTGCTTTTAAAATGCTAAGCTAACCTACATACGTAAATACATAGATACACAGATTTACGTATGCCCTACATAAAGTGTTCGATGTGTCTTTTACATAGTGTCATTAATGTACATTTACAAAGGTGAAATGTAGCGATGCCAGGTTTCCACAATTCCTACACCAGTTTAAATTGTCATCTTGTAATATTTTCACTGTTGTAATTTTACGGCTGTAATTGTTGAAACAATTTATGAAAGGCCATAAGCCCGTAAGTGGTGGCCTCAAAAGGGCCACCACTTACGGGCTATTCATGCCCTTGCACTTGGATGGCTTAATCTTTATCATCATCTTATCATCGTAACAGCACCAAAAGCACAGCCAAGTACGTCATTAGGAAGGACAACAAAACTTGCTGAGCGTCTGTAGTTAGTTTTTAATATTTTCCAACAGATTGAGGATCCAGCCCTATGAGATGTTGTGAAGCATGGATCGTTTTCATACTGATATTTTGCATGTCCATTTACCTCCCTGACGTGATCAGACTCAGTTGAAGCCGGGCGCTCATTATTTTCCCAGCTACAGAGCAATGACTGAGGAATTCAAGAAGAGAAGTTCATCTGCTTCAGATCAATGAATCTTTTCAGATCAATGAAGTTCTGAGATTTGTTTTAATAAATTTTGTGACGGATGATATGTATTGAGAAGTGTGAGGACAGGGCAGGTATTTCTTAAGACTTGGGCTTAAAAAAAACAATCCTGATAAAAATTAGGCATTTTGGTTTTGTATTCCACGAGTCTTCGGTTCACCTTCTAGTTTCTTATTCAATGTACTTAACCAAAATGTCAGCAATATATAAAATCAAGGCCTTGGATCATTGTATTCCATGAACTGCATTATCAAGGCACACTAGTCCTTGGTCGCCTGGTATAGGGCTCCGAAGCAGCTGCCCTTAACTTCTGGTGGCCTGGTAAAGGGCTCCCAAACAGCTGTCAAAGGCATGAACCAGCAACCTGCTCTCCCACAAGACAGCACATATATGACTTATTGCTTATAGTCACTATTTTGCTTATAAATAAGTAAATATGTGTCATATTCCAAGCCATATTTATTTTTATTTGGAACCAGACATTGGGAGGCAGACTCGGGCTGAGGCAGCACTTCATACCTCATAATCTACTCCCAGCCCGTTCGAGAGCAAACATAATTTGCGTCATGATTATACAAGAGCGTTGTATTTTATAGGGCAGTACAGTTGTAATTTATAGGGCAGTATAGTTGTAAATACGCGTATTATGATCTTCCTGGCGAATTATATGACGGCTTAGTGTGTTATTTTAAAAGAAAAAGTTAAGTGTATTATATACAAGAAAATATGCATTCTGAGTGTGATATATGAATTTTAAAATGGTTTATATATGTTTAATCAGAAGTAATTTTGATTTTGTGTGTAAATGTTTTATGTTTTCATAGTAATGTTTTGTGTCGCGCAGTTTGGTTGTAACTGAGTGTTGCCTGTCATTATGTTGTGGTTCATATACTTGATGATTGCGTCGCTTATTCATAAAACACTTCCTGTTCAGCCCGTTCTCTCAATTGTGCCTCAACGTACAAAAACCAACGTTCTAACCTTAACTGCAAACGCACGAACTCAAGCTCCCCCACCCAACCAAATCAACCGATGCATAAGAAACGTGGGTTTTATCATTTTTGAGCCGCTGCTGTTCAAAGTGCGTTGATTTAGTACATTGGTTACCATACCGTATCGCAAGGAGATATTAGTTGAGAGGACGAGACGTGAGCATCAGCCACTACCTTGTGTTGCTTCCGGGGGATCAACAGCCCCGCGGCCCGGTCTCCGACCAGGCCTCTAGGTTGATCATCTGGTCAACCAGGTTGATGGACGCGGCTGCTTGCAGCCTGACGTATGAATCACAGCCTGGTTCACCAGGTTTTCTATGGAGGTGTTTGTCGAGTTCTCTCTCTTGAACACTTTGAGAGGCAGGCCAGTTATTCTCTTTACGTGTAGCGGGAGAGTATTGAAATGTCTTGTCCTTGATGTTGAAAGTTCTCCCTCTGCGTACCTACTGCACCTCTGCAACAGGTCCGCTGAGTTGTGGTACACAACCACTGCTAGTCGAGCACATTGTTCACACGCTTACATGCGCATCAAAATATACATGTTTGTAAGCATTCCAGACCTGAATTAGCTTTACAAGTGGGACAGAAATGGTTGGGCATGATTCCTTTCACCTAATGAAACTGTTCACTTAGCAGTAAATAGGTACCCGGGAGTTTGTCAACTATTGTGGGGTTGTATCATCCTGGGAAGTGTCAGTAGTTTCATCTTGGTGGGGATGGGGGCATCGATAGCTTTGTAAATATACACAAGCTGCCTGTCCCCGGAAATGAGCCATTCTAATGGTGAGTCTGGTGTAAATATCCAGAGTTCTATTTTAAGGAACTATGGTTTTGTTGATAAAATGATAACATTTGCCTAAACCGCAATGTACTCGATTACAAACGTGAAATGTGAGGCCTAACGAAGCAAATACTGGAGAGGATTACAAATAATCCTTTGGATGGTCATAGTAATGAGAGCCACGGTAAATGGACTTTCAGGTTTAAACGATATGAAGGTCAACAGTATGGCAGATTTACAGCTGTGATTTGTGATTTTTGTTGTGTGCAAGTGCAATAACGGGCATGTGATACACTCACAATCACACACACACACTCACACATGATCACCTCATTCAAGATTCTCAAAGGAATTGATAGGGGTAGATAAAGACAGGCTATTTAACACAAGGGGCACACGCACTAGGGGACACAGGTGGAAACTGAGTGCCCAAATGAGCCACAGAGATATTAGAAAGAACTTTTTCAGTGTCAGAGTGGTTGACAAATGGAATGCACTAGGAAGTGATGTGGTGGAGGCTGACTCCATACACAGTTTCAAGTGTAGATATGATAGAGCCCAGTAGGCTCAGGAATCTGTACACCAGTTGATTGACGGTTGAGAGCCGGGACCAAAGAGCCAAAGCTCAACCCCCGCAAGCACAAATAGGTGAATTCACACACACACACACACACACATTTCATCCCAGAAAAGGAACTCGAGTCTCCTAGACTCATATATTACAAAGTCCTGACAGAATAATTCAAATGAAATTAGAAGAAAAAGCAACGTCACAGACAAACCTAAGAAAACCCCCGCGTCAGAAATAGCACCCTGGAGCCAGAGAAAGTACCCAGGGGACTAGAGATGCTGCCCCGGGGCAGGAGATGGTACTCTGTAACATGGTACACTGTGCGAGGGATGGCACCCCGGAGCCAGAGAGAGCACTCCTGGGCCAGGGATGGCACCCTATGGACTTAGTACCCTGGGACCAAAGATGGTGCCCAGGAATAGGATAAGAGATGTGGAGAAAAACACACACTCCGTATCTCCTTCCACATAAAAGCTTCCCATCTCTCACACACACACTTCCAGTCTCTCTCCACACACACCTTCACCGTCTCCCTGTTACTGTGACCATCTTCACACCAGCTCTGTCTCCTCCCAAACTTTTAGAGGAATATTTCATATGCACAGACCTTGTTAAGGGAGTATAAGGATCTATCTGCCTTTAAGGGGGGTATGGGGCCCGGCCTTGACCAGCCTACGACCTTTACAAATAAATCGGATACGTTTTATGAAGCTTCATCCCATGCCATAGCCTCCAAACATGGACATGAAAACAGACATTCTAGCTTATGGAGATGGTAACAAATTAGAGGTAATAATTGGATCACATGATAGACACAGTTAATCCTCTTAAAATGATAGTTCTTATAGCAACTGTTTGATCGAACGTACAAAATTGGATTGTTACAGCCAACAGTGATCACGTTATGTATGATTAGTTGAGTGAAGGGAGCAAAAAAATGCAGACACATAGAGCTATGTGTACTATGTGTACCCTGCAAGCACAAATAGCTGAGTACAACTGAGTAAGTCGTGAGTTCACAACCCAACTACAACCTTTCATTTTGGTGTAATAATTATCATATTAAATGGCAACCAAAAAAAGCAATATATTTTGAGACTCCATCAGAGGTTTTGGAGGGAAGCAGGGGGCTCGACCCCTGGCCAGGACTCTCACGCATATTACCTCCCCCCGCCTCGCCCCCGGGATTATGTGGGAATATACTGGTAAGGAAAAAAAGAAGAAAAACTATGGATTATAATTCTTTTTCCTGATGAGGAGCAAACTGAAAAGTGAATGTTTTTTAATTGTTTCCTTGCTTTTGTTATACTGTTATGATTCCGGAAAGCTATTGTCTCTTTTGTTTAAAGCCAATTGTCTGCAGTCTTTCTTCAAACCAGCCTGATTAACCAGCTTTTGTTTACTTTTTAGTCCTGATCATAGTTAAGGCTTTAAACTCTTGATTTATTAGTCACTAGCTGGTTTACTAAGCTGTTCTCGTCAGCTGGCTGCATCAAGATAGCCACAAGCCGGTCTCCTCAAACAGGCCACCATCTGGTCTCACCAAGGTGGTTACAAGCGTGGCTCACTGAGCTAGTTAACTTGGTTAAATAACATTGAGGAAATTTGTTGCGTTAAGTCAGGATGGCCGAGCGGTCCAAGGCGCTGCGTTCAGGTCGCAGTCCGGTCTTCCGGGCGTGGGTTCGAATCCCACTCCTGACACTATGTTTTACTTATATAATATATTTATTTCTGTGTGGGAAAGCTGTCGTCACTACATACAAGATCTTGCATAGGAAGCGAGCATTTAATTCTTGCAGGTAATTATAAATTTACAAAGAATAACATTCAATTAATAAATTCTTGAACAACATCGAATAATTAATAAATTTGTGAATAACATCGATTAATTAACAAAAATTTAATAACATCGATTAATTGATAAACTTGTTTTATTCTCTTTTTTTTTAATTATAACACACTGAAAATATGTATGTCTCGTATATATGTTATAAAATGGAATTTAACTGCGGAGGATAATTCCAATCGCTGTGCCTCGTTACGTCGAATTATCGTGATGATGAAGACTAATTAATGCGTTTTTTGTTCTGCTGATTACCTGAAGACTTTTATGTGAAGCGTGACCTCGTCACTCATTACCAATCCACTACGGGCTCACCATAGCCCGTGCTGCTTGGAACTTCTTGTTCCAGGTAGCGAATCTTTAACAACAACAGCAACTCATTACCAGAGTGTTGGAGAAAGCAATAATCATCTCTGGAGTAAACTGTATTGTGGCCTCAACTTTAGAATTTTCTGTTACTAAAGTTATCAGGAAAGCAGAGGCGTGGGGGGTAATGATTTGGACACCAACTAAACCATTGACCATGCTGGAGACGATCCCGGTGAAGGTCAAACTTAGAGGAATTCCATGAAGAAATTGGAATGCATCGCACTAATTAAAGATCACGTTGAAAAGCCGAGCTGCTAATGACAAAATTGAGAGCAAAGGCAGAAGTAACTGCAAGATAAATGCGAGATCGAATCATCCACGAACAGAGAGACAAAATAATCTAGTTATTCCATTATGTTTCATTATATTCATTATATGTTTCATTATTCATTATATATATATATATATATATATATATATATATATATATATATATATATATATATATATATATATAATATATATATTAATATATATTATGAATTGAATTTTCATTTTATTATTCCATTATATTCTTTTCATGTTTAGTAATAATAGCATGGAGCCTTCCAAGGAATTTTGCTGGTTTCAATAAATTGCATATATATATATATATATATATATATATATATATATATATATATATATATATATATATATATATATATATATATTATTAAATATGACCGAAAAAGTAAGATTAATAATTCTAACACGAATTTTCTCAATCTTTCGTACATTACGCTTCACTGTTGGAGGTAAATCAAAAATCACTTCTCCAAAATTCATATTTATTTCTAGTCTGACGCGACACGGGCGCGTTTCGTAAAACTTATTACATTTTCAAATGTAAAAGTTTGAAAATGTAATAAGTTTTACGAAACGCGCCCGTGTCGCGTCAGACTAGAAATAAATATGAATTTTGGAGAAGTGATTTTTGATTTACCTCCAACAGTGAAGCGTAATGTACGAAAGATTGAGAAAATTCGTGTTAGAATTATTAATCTTACTTTTTCGGTCATATTTAATAATATATGTCTACAGGAAAGACTGCTACCAAAATATACTAATATATATATATATATATATATATATATATATATATATATATATATATATATATATATATATTATATATATATATATATTTGTCTTTTATGGCACAAATAAAGGAGGATACCCTGATGCGCCCAGAGCTCTCTCCCTCTCCTCAATCCCCTCGCTATCATTCTCTTTCTACATTCCCCATCTCTTCCCCTCTCACCCAATCTTTCTCGCACATCCCCCCCCACCCGTCCCCTCTAAACCCAATTTTCGAATCCGTTCTATTTCTCACCCTAAATTGTCCCTCTATTCTCCTCTTCGTTCCTCCCCCCCCCCCCTTATCTCTCTCTCTCTCTCTCTCTCTCTCATAAAATAAGTTTACAATTAAATTGGCCCAAATTGGGTGCTCTTTGAGGCTTTTGTCTCTTTTGCTGGTGTCAGTTCACTTTGAAGGCTGCTTATTGTTTCCCTCAAATCCTAAAGTTCTGAGACCTGTACTCTTACAAATTACGTCTGAATTTGGCCGTTTACCTGTATGTCCAAAAATGGACGCAATATGAAAAATTAATTAAATTAAAAAAATAGGATTTTTTTTTTTCATAACAGTAAGGGTCCTCTGGTAGGTTAGGAGAGCAGGAAATTCTCCTAAAGTTTAAAAAAGTAATGAAATACGTTAATTGAAAGTTTCCTCTCTTAACCTTTCTGAGTAAGCCGGAGGACTCAAACAAAAAACGGGACAATGCATCATTTTCATGAGCCGATTTCATTTCAAATTACGTCCATTTTTTGCCATAGCGCACATACGAGCGAAAAGCGACGTTATTTTTAAGAGGACGGATTGGATCATCTCGGTATTGTGTGTGAGAGTGTTGGGTAGGTTTTTTATAGTGGAGAAAATGGTTTTCTACAGTGAGGGGATGGAGGTCTAAAGTGGGGAAGGATTTTATAAAGTGGGAAGGGTTTTATAAAGTGAAGAATGGTTTTCAAATGCGGAGGGAATGGTTTTCTAAAGTAGGGGGATGGATTTTAAAATTGGGAGGATGGCTTTCTAAAGTTGTGGAAGGTTATAAAAAGTGGGGGGATGATTGATCTCTAAAAAGGGGATGGTTCTCTAAAATAGGGGTACTTCTTGTCTGGGTGTGCTTGTGTGTGTGTGTGTGTGTGTGTGTGTGTGTGTGTGTGTGTGTGTGTGTGTGTGTGTGTGTGTGTGTGTGTCTGTGTGTTCACCTAGTTGTGCTTGCGGGGGTTGAGCTATGCTCTTTCTCCCCGACTCTCAACAGTTAACCAATGAACTGTTACTAACTACTAATTAAGTTTTTTACACACAAACACGCACCCAGGAAGCAGCCCGTAACAGCTGTCTAACTCCCCAGGTACCTATTTACTGCTAAGTAACAGGATCATCAGGGTGAAAGAAACTCTGCCCATTTTGTTTCTGCCATCACCGGGGATCGAACCCGGACCCTAGGATTACGAGTCCAGTGCGCTGTGTACTCAGCTATCAGCCCCCCCCCTCCATGTGTATTTGTGTATGTATGTGTCCAATTAGATTGTTTACTCTGGCTAACTCTCTAGCAAATACTTAGTAGTAGTAGGCATCCATCAGCCTCAGGAGTGGCATGGCATCTCTATAATGCCATTATTAAGTAATTAAGTAAATAACAAAAGATGGAGCCACTCCCGGAAGACAGTAGAAGTCAAACACAAAAGAAAACAGTAAACAATCTTTACTTCCGGAAACACAGATCAGATGACGGTTCTTTGTGTGCAATACCTGTCTTGTCCTTGCATGACAAGAGTGGGCTCTAATATTAACAGCTTCACGTCTCACGAGATGCTGGCAAGAGTCGGGAAGGAACGATCTCTCAGCCATTGGGTTGGGTCATAGGCGTCGTGCGGAAAACCGTAGATTCGTCTATACAGGAGCTGTATGTACTCTCTGACCGGCACACATAGTAATGTATATGCCTTTAATGCCATTCTCTTTCTCTCTCCAGTATGCAAGAGGTCAAGAGGAAAGAGTTCAAAGGATCTGTCTTAAGACGGAAGGATGGAACTGTACCACCGTGGTGTAGTGGTAAGACACTCGCCTGGCGTTCCGCGAGCGCTATGTCATGGGTTCGTATCCTGGCCGGGGAGGATTTACTGGGCGCAATTCCTTAACTGTGGCCTCTGTTTAACGCAACAGTAAAATGTGTACTTGGTTGTAACAACGATTCTTCGCGGCGGGGATCGTATTCCAGGGACCTGCCCGAAACGCTACGCGTACTAGTGGCTGTACAAGAATGTAACAACTCTTGTATATATCTCAAAAAAAAAATAACTTGGACTATCACGGATCGAACGCCAATCTGCAAGAAACGAGGTAGTTACGGTACCGACCAGCCCTATTAGACGTACTACGAAGTACACTCGGTCTCGTATAACGTATATCAAACAAGCATACTAGCATGGCACAACAAATGTCATACAGTCATACAATATGTATAACAATCATACATACAGTCATACAAATGTCAAAAATTCTGAAGAATATCATATTGCTAATGCTGTATGATCGCTAACCCATATTGGGCGACAAACTCCACACATAACGAGTGCAATGTAATTATACATTTGTAATATAGATCTTCCTCTTAATCTGTTGCAGGCAGCCGTTATAATGCCATTATTAACTATGATCCCTCCAAAATATGCCTATTAACTCACGATAATTAGCAAAATTATTAATTGTGAAAAGCTTCTGTATTAGGAATATCAAAAGCTTCCGTTGAAAGCATACTCGAAAACGCAGTACAATACTAAAATTTAATTATACTAGAACTATACTTTACTTAAAGCACAAACTATACTATATACTGAAATGTGTATAAACATTGTTAAACTGACGAACAGTATTACCTGGAGCCTGGTTAACACCCTTTATGGTCTCTGTAATCCTATTGCGCTGTCCCTCACAGTAAAGTATGGGGTGCACAATAAACTACCGCTCACAGGAGAGTATGGGGTGCACATTAAACTGCTGCTCACAGGAGAGTATGGGGTGCACATTAAACTACTGCTCACAGGAGAGTATGGGGTGCATAATAAAAAACTGCTTACTGTAGAGTATAGGATACAAACTAAACAAGCCGCCGCTGGCAACATCGATCAATATCAACCTCTCCCTTGGCTATGGTATAGTCTCATCAACAGGCGAAAATGAAATCTGCTGACTCTGCTGTCAGGGCAGACTCAGTCGTGGAGGATACTCGCGGAGGGAAGTTTTTGAAGGCTGCAGCAGACCTGCTGATTGACTAGTTGTCCGGAGGAAGTCCTATAAGGCGGACGAAAACACATGTGAATGGAATTTATGAAGCATATTTACTGTGTGTACAAGTTGGGTCATGGACTGAAAGTTGTGTTTGAGATTTCTAAATTGTCTCTAGTATGGCTGCTGTTACGGGGATTCACGACCCTTGTAAGGTCGTTTATAGGGGTCATGTCTACAATAAGGTCGATTTTAGGGGTCCTCGTCTATACTAAGGTCGATTTTAGGGGTCATGTCTACAATAAGGTCGATTTTAGGGATCCTCGTCTATAATAAGGTCGATTTAAGGGGTCATGTCTACAATAAGGTCGATTTTAGGGGTTCTCGTCTATACTAAGGTCGTTTTTAGGAGTCATGTCTACAATAAGGTCGATTTTAGGGGTTCTCGTCTATACTAAGGTCGATTTTAGGGCTCATGTCTACAATAAGGTCGATTTTAGGGGTTCTCGTCTATACTTAGGTCGGTTTTAGGGGGTTCATGTCTATTCCAAGATCGATTTTAGGGTTTTTCGTCTACACTAAGGGTGATTTTAGTGGTTTTCGCCTATACTAAGGTCGAATTTAGGGGTTCATATTTATTCTAAGGTCGATTTTAGGATTCAAGTCTAAGGTAAATTTTAGGGGTTCGTATCTACACTAAGGTCGATTTTATGGGTTCATGTCTTTACTAAGGTCGATTTTAGTGATTCTCGTGTTTACTAAGGTCAATTTTTGGGGTTCTAGTCTACACAAAGGTGGATATTAGGAGTTCACAACTATGCAGAGGTCGATTTTATTGGTTCAATTCTATTCTAAGGTCGAAATTAGGAGTTCACACGTATAGTGAAGTCGATTTTAATCGATCTCTACCTTAATAAGGTTCACTTGAGGTGTTCACATCTTATTAAAGTTGATTTTAGAGGATCAGGTGCTTATAATGAGGTTGACTTCAGGGGTTCATATCCTTATTAAGGTCGACCTTAGGTGTTCGCGTCACTGTTAACGGTCACTGTAGGTGGTTACGTAATATCTATCTGTGTCTAAGAAAGTGAGGACAAGCTATTTATACTTCGCCTACTAAATACGCAACACACCCAGCATTAATAAATATAAACAGCATCCTAGAACATAACCAGCATCCCTGAATAGTAGTAGTAGGCATCCATCAGTCTCAGGAGACTATGGAGTTGCGCTCTGGTTGTCGGTCTGGAGTGGCCTCACCAGGGCGCAAAGTCAGGGTAGGTTGATTCGGGGGAGAAGCTGTTACCCAGGCTTTTATCCCTGAATACAAGCCGCATTATTGAACATAAGCAGTATTATTAAACATAAGCAGTACTATTGAACACAATCAACATCACTGAACATAAGCAGCATCCCAGAACACAATCAGCATCCCTGAACACACTCGGCATCCCTCTACAAACGAACATCCCTGAAAACATGCATACCCCCTTGAACACACTCAATACCCTTGATCAAACGCACCCTCCCAATGGAAATGCAGAAAATACGACCCTCTGTTCAACTCACATAGTTGATTAGTGTCGTTCTCGTGGGAGATATTGGACAAAACTTTGATCGTTTTGAGGCCGGAACACACTCGAGACACTGGGGATAATATTGTGCTTTTCCGTCGCACAGAGGTGGGTTCCTTTGTTGTATGGGATGACAATATTTTAGTATATTTTTGTCACAAAGTATTGCCAGTATTTAGCAAGATCGCTGAGTCCGATCTGCGTTTCAAGAACCATCTGGGTATTTTTAAACTGAACTGAAGTTTGAGCCATTCTGAGTTTCTGAAGCTCATCACAACACCGATGATTATTTATTCAGTCATTTGACTGGAATCTGGATGTTTTCTCACAGGAGAATATTTAAGAATTTAGTCAATCGACCACATAGAAGCTTCAGCACACAGAGAAATCCAGTTTCACGCTGTGTCTATTATGAAAGTTGCCTGACTCTGAAATAAGAATATATGTATATAGAACTGGAAGGGATATTTGGCATTGCTGGAAAGCCTCATCTTCACTACACCCCACCAACATCACTGTAACCCATCTTCACTACACCCCCACCAACATCACTGTAACCATCTTCACTACACCACCAACATCACTGTTAACCATCTTCACTATTTACGCTCACAAAAATACAAGTCACAGTGAGAGGAGACCTAAGATTGCCTGGATATTACCACTGGCGTTTAACAACCTTCGGTACCGGGGCCAATCATATTCGTAATCAATGTAAACGACCTACTAGATAGAGCAGAGTCCTTCCTCTAAATGTTCGATACTTATACAAAAAATTCTGAAGATATATATTATGGAAGATTGCAAGATACTGTTACGTGATTTAGACAAACTGGAAGAATGATTCAGCAAGTGACGACTTGAATTTAACTCAAGTATATCCAATGTAATAAGGCTGAGTATCTTCTTGAGGTTATCTTGAGATGATTTCGGGGTTTTTTAGTGTCCCCGCGGCCCGGTCATCGACCAGGTCTCCACCCCCAGGAAGCAGCCCGTGACAGCTGACTAACACCCAGGTACCTATTTTACTGCTAGGTAACAAGGGCATAGGGTGAAAGAAACTCTGCTCATTGTTTCTCACCGGCGCCCGGGATCGAATCCGGGACCACAGAATCACAAGTCCAAGGGTATGTTACATCGATATCCAAAAACTTACGAACGGTTTTTCCAAGTGCAATATATAGTCGCAATGGCTTTGTGATTTCTCCTGATAATTTTGATCCTGATATATCCTGATATATCATGATATAAATCCTGATTTATATATCCTGATATATTTTTTCCCCTTTTTCACATAAATACATTAAATAATTTATTATGGAACGCTAAATGACAGGGTAAGAACCAGGTGTGAGACAGGGTAAGATCAACAGGTGAGACAGAAGCGACAGATCAACAGGCGAGACAGAGGTGACAGGTCAACAGATGAGACAGAGGTGACAGGTCAACAGATGAGACAGAGGTGACAGGTCAACAGGTATAAGCTCAACGCCGCTGGGTATTATCAGTTATCGCAGAACCCAAATAGCAGGGCAATTCCCCGTAGCTGCAGGCATCTGGCGCCTTTAATGGGGACTGATAGTCATAAACGGGACGAGGACGCCTTCCATACCTCCCGAGTGACAAAAATCGCTCCCGAGGGACAAAAATCGCTCCTGCGGGACAAAAATCGCTCCTGAGGGACAACAATTGCTCCCGAAGGACAAAAATAGCTCATGAGGGACAAAAATCGCTCCTGAGGGACAAAAATCGCTCCTGAGGGACAACAATCGCTCCCGAGGGGCAAAAATCGCTCCTGAGGGACAAAAATCGCTCCTGCGGGACAAAAATCGCTCCTGAGGGACAAAAATCGCTCCTGAGGGACAAAAATCGCTCCTGAGGGACAAAAATCGCTCCTGAGGGACAAAAATCGCTCCTGAGGGACAACAATCGCTCCTGAGGCATCATTCAAGACTCTCTACCAGCCTCAGTCAGGAATGTTAGCGGGTAGTATGACTGTATAGAGCAAGGGGGTGATGGATGCTGGTTGTCTCCGCTTCTCTCAGGGGAGAGAGGGTGGTTGGTGTGGCTTGGTGGTCGTGTGGGTGGAGGGGGAGAGGGGTGTGGCTTGGTCGTGTGGGTGGAGGGGAAGAGGGGGTGTGGCTTGGTCGTGTGGGTGGAGGGGAGACGGGTAGGGTGTGGCTTGGTCGTGTGGGTAGGGAGCGTGGGAGACGGCTTAGACTTGTGGGTGGAGAGGAGAGGGGGGGGGGGATATGGCTTGGTCGTGTGGATGAGGAGATGGCTTAGGCTTGTGACTAGGGATACGGTCGAGGCTGTTGGGCTTGTGGGTATGGTCATGGGGGGGGGGCTTGGGCTTGTGGGTGCAGGGGTGAGAGGGGGGTGTGGCATGTTTGTGTGGGTGGGGAGCTAGGGAGACGGCTTAGGCTTGTGGGTGGGGATACGGTCGGGGGCTGCTGGCTTGTGGGTATGATCATGAGGGGCTTGGGCTTGTGGGTGTAAGGGGGGTGGGGGGTGTGGCCCGGCAGGTGAGGGCGCGGGTCTGGCTCAGTGCTGGCCGCGTCGCCTCGTCGTCTACATCACACACGTCGCTCCCTCGCCCTAGCCGCGGCGCCGCTGGCTGGGACTGCTGCGGCCGCCCTCACTCTCCTGAGCATGACCTGGGATGACCGCACTCCAGCCCGACCCACGAGAGGTCAGTTGCCAGCAAGCCCGAGGTGCCCTCAAGCCGGGTTGTGGTGGGAAGCCACCTACCCGGTGACCTAGGATGCCCTAAGCCAGTTAGGTCACATCCGGGCATTAACACTCATCAAAAGTTGTGGAGAAAACTTTCAAAAAGTTTATATCTATCGACCTTTTGGATTTACCTCTTCAGCGGTGACGAGGCAATAGTGATGACCTGGAAACTATCGACTTGACCCGCCTCGGGTCAGGCGGGCAGGTGGTGGGGGGCGCGGGATGAAGCGTCGTCTTGGGCACGACTTCGGGAGGCTCTCTGGCACCCTCAGGAGGCTCTGTGGCACCCTCAGGCTGCTCCTCCCGCGCTGGCTTCTCACGATGCCAAGCGGGCAGCGCCTGTAGAAGCCTCAGGGACCTCCTGTGTAATGTGCGCACCGCGACCCTTCGAGACATGCTGGCCGTCATCGGGCAATTAACCCAATGCTGCAATTTTTATAATCGATAACAAGATATAATTTTTGTAGTCGTAGCAATGGTTGGTAGTGCGTACGATGGAGGATTGTGGTGGTGGTGGTGGTGGAGATGGTGGTGCTGGGCGGCGGTGCTGACTGCCGCCCTAGGACGCTCTGAAGCCTTCAGCAGCACCTACTCAGTATCAGGCTTCAGCAAGAACGTCACCAACCTTCTGGACAGTCTCCTGGCCGACTACGACCGCATGATCAGGCCTGGACACGGAGGTGAGTACTCTGCAACGCGCTGTCATACCCGTACAGTATCCTGAAGTGCACCCATAACTGACAGATAAATTGAGTAAACAAGCATGAAACTTAAAAGCAGAAACGTGTGAGAATAAATATGTATATACGAATATTGCCTTTTAATATACATTTACCCTATTACCAGATTTACAAAAGGAAATATGGTTTTATTTAAGGAAAATTTTCCACATGTAAAATATAAGAACTTAACACAAGAATGCTTCCACCACACACGTAAGAGCGTCAGTCATTTGTTACAATGGTAAGGATATTCATTACATTATCAAGCGTTACATTATTAAGCGTTATGAGGCTAAACTCTGTCATACCTGGGAGTACCTGCACGTTGGACAGCTGCTACGGTCGGCTTCCTGGGGGATGTGTGTGTGTTAGAGAGAAATATATGTACAAGACAATATATAAAGGAAAAATAGATTGGTTAGAAAAGCGGGGTCCAAGAATAAATAGCTCGATTCTGCAGGCACATATAGTAAGGAAAAATGGTAAATATACTTACACACTCACACGAACTTAGTATCCAAATGAGCGATAGGAAGGTTGAAATCACTTTTTCAATGTCATTGTTAACAAATGGAATGCATTTGGACGTGATGTGGTGGAGGCAGACTACATACACAGTTTTAAATGCAGAGATGATAGAGACCAATAAGCTCAGGAACCTGTACACCAATTGATTGACAGTTGAGAAGCGGGACCAAAAAACCGAAGCTCAACCCCCGCAAGCACAGCTAGGTGAAGACATACCCTACCTTGGAGTACATCACAGTGCGCATTGTCGGGAACACGTCCTGTGACTAGTGATGCCTTATAATAGACTTGTTATACATTGTGTGACCTGTGACCTCATGTACGGCTGACCAAACCCCCCCCCCTACACCTCCCCCCCCCCTTACCAAAAACAAAAATATTGCCGGTAAATTTAAAAACGCAGCTCTTCTCTCCAGAAGATTTAGAATCACTATTGCTTTCCAATACCGATCACAATTTCTTTTTGGTATAATGACCTCCGTTAAACCTTTATAAATGTAAAATACTATTACGTATTAACAGTGTTCATTAAGATGGCTGGTAATATGTGACCTAGGTAACACAGCGTATTATTGGCTCTATGTGATTTACAGTGTATACCTGCGTATGTGATTTACAGTGTATACCTGCGTATGTGATTTACAGTGTATACCTGCGTATGTGATTTACAGTGTATACCTGCGAATGTGATTTACAGTGTATTCCTACGAATACTCCACTGTATCAGGTTTCATGTGTAATTTATAAAGTAAAAAATATTATTACTATTATTGAGAAAATCAGTAGAAGCCATGAGGAGGACTCGACACATGCTCTGGACTCTAGAATTTTAGACTCAGACAAACGCTCTATAATTCCTAGACTTCACGCCAGAGGAGGGGGGGGGAGGTATTGTGTTGAGCCCTGATTAGGCTTCAGGTGAAGCCTGCATTCCGTCTGAACATGTCTTTCCTTTTCAAGGTTTTTACCGATGAAGTTAAATTTAATTTCTGAGTATTTAACATATCTTCAGATTTCAGTACTTCTTCATTTACTCTCGAATTACTATCATTATCATTATCATTCTCGTCATCCTTATTATCACATTACTAATGAGACCATTTAGCTGCCTTCAATCGCAATGGTAATTTTAGCAATGCTTGATTATCATTTTAATAATGTACTCATTTTTTTTCTTTCAACGATCAATTCACTTTTCAATGTATATATTTTTCTTCCACGATACTCGCGTTCTGTGCTTTGAAAGATATTGCGTCATATGTTGATACGTATTTCTCCTCGTATATTCCAAGCCATGTCCGCTCTATAAACTATTTCAATACAATTTGGTTAAGGAAATATTTCACAATTTCGAGAGATAAGAGTTTCTGCTGGAAAAGCGAACTTCAAGATTTTCTCGTGTGGGGTTGCTATTCCGGGGAGGGGGTAGAGGGGGTGGGGGGGTGATGGTCGGGGTTGCAGTTAGCGAGGATGTGGCAGCAAAGGCGTAGGGAGGAAAGATTTGGGGAAGGGAGAGGAAATGGGGCTGGGTAGTTCTCTCGTAGCCAAACAATAGCAATTTAACATATATTTACATCTCTCGTTGCCAAACATTAGCAATTTAACATATATTTACATCTCTCGTTGCCAAACATTAGCAATTTAACTTATATTTACATCTCTCGTTTTTATCTATTACCATTTTAAGTCTCTTATCACTTATATTGTATTTTCACAATCGTTCCACTACATGATTTTCCCACAGGTTATACATATGTTTGTTCACCTCAGCATTAGTTATGACCCTGTCACTCTAGTCGAGGAGTACAGTGTAAACAACTGCTTGTCTTTCCGCCTATCAGAGCCAACCACAACATTTTCTCGTTACTCGTGTAGAGGTTACTCTACATTTCTGACTGTCATTTTTTTCAGTTATTATCATTTCACTGATACTGTCCCTAATCATCTGTTATCCTGGGTTCGTTATCCTCCTCCTCTAGCAAAATGAAAATCCTGATCTTTTGGACCACGTTGTCAAAGATTCGATCAATTAAAAATAAATTTGCCCAGAGGGACGAGATTATTGGGCAGCACCTCTCACCCTAAGAGTGAACATACAGCTATAGCAGCATACATAACATTCTCAATTGGAAAAAAAACGCTGGGTTCTTCATCCTTTCACTCGTACTTAGACACAGCCTGGGACTTGCTTAATTGTCTTATGTTAACAGCTTATCAAACAAGATGATTAACAGTTGTCATCCCCTAAAATTTACATTATCTTGCTGGTGCAAAATGGGGGAATCTTTTAAGAACAGTATTTATATTTGACCAATAGTGTTTTCCTAACTTAAACAATGTGGGCTCTATTATTCTACACATTTATAATGTCTCTTAGATGTTCACATTCTCTCAGGTAGTGGTCAAGGCGGTGTCCGTCACTATGGTGACGGTGATGGTCACCACTATGGTGACACTCATCACACATACTGTAACTCCGCTGCTCAGCTGCTGTTTCCATCTGGAATCTCCGTGGATATTTGTATCCAAGATGAATTCTTGCTATTACTGATTATCTTCCATGGCCACATCCCTCCCGTCCATAATGATTCGGATTGCCAGCTGCAACCATATTGTACCAACGTACAGATTCTCTGATTTGTTCTTCTGTCCTCCTTTGCTCAGTTACCTTGTCACAGTGATGTTGCCTTATAATACCTCTAAATTGTAGAAGAGTCTTAGGTATGAAGTATTCAATATGGTCTCTATCAACGCCCTCATTAGCTAACACATCTACTCGTTCAGTTCCACAGATTCCAACATGGGAGGGAATCCACAGGAATTTGATAACTCTTCCTTGATTGGTTAGTACTCTCACAGCTCTCTTCATTTCAGCGATTATCGCAAGATTTGATCAACTCTTGGACATGTGTGTCATGTCCTTGGTTGAACTCCTGCAACCATGAGTATCACCCAAAGACTGCTGATGCAGAAAGCAGTACACGGCCGATATGACAGTGTTAGGCCCCGAGGGACACAGATGAAGCGTGCCAGGTCGTAAAACCTCGAATAATCCTGCATAATTCGTGAAGTAGGTTGGCAGCTCTAGAGAGTTAGCTTGAGGGAGGCGACGCTTGATAGAGTGCGTGGGTGGCATAGAGTGCCGGATGGGGTAGGGGTACTGGCGGGACCTGGTGTGGGTGGGAGCCGGATGGGGTAGGGGTACTGGTTTGTTATGGTGTCGAGATGGGAGTCAACGGTGAGAAAGACATGGTATAAGAACTAATAGCTCGAATCTGCAGACACAAAAAGTGAACACACACGCACACACACACTCTCTCTCTTACACACACACACTATGTGTGTGTGTGTGAGTTCCACACACACTTAATGTATGGAATGCATTAGGAAGTGATGTGGTGCAGGCTGACTCCATACATAGTTTCAAGTGTAGATATGATAGAGTCCAATAGGCTCAGGAATCTGTACACCTGTTGATTGATGGTTGAGAGGCGGGACCAATGAGCCAGAGCTCAACCCCAGCAAACACAACTAGGTGAGTACACACACACACCCCAACAGGGACAGGGACAAAATGAACAGAACTAAAATCAATCAAATTGGAAACTTTGTTCATAAATAATTATTCCCTGAGTTTACACATTACTGATGTAAAAAAAAAACTGTCTGTGAATAAAACATAATACCAGCATAACATAAAATCATTATTATTATAAAGCGTGAGAAAGTCAGTAGGTGGCATGAGGAGGACTCGAACCTGCACACTGGGTACTCACAAGCACACGCCTTAAACCACTGGACCACAATGTGCTACAAAAAGTATTGTAATCTACGACTGGACTTGAACTGAATCCTCTAGAGTGTATGCGAATAATGTGTGAAGCCCTTCTTTGGTGTCAGTTGGACGCCTCGGGAACCCTAGAGGATTCAGTTGAATCCCAGGTATCATTACATTTATAGCATATTGCTGGTGAGTAGCTGGCAGTCAAGGTTTACCTCTTCCCCGTCGGCTTGGGAGAGGCCTGTGTTGTTGCTGGCCTACTGAGTGGGATCCTCCTTTGAGATATATACAAGAGTTGTTACATTCTTGTACAGCCACTAGTACGCGTAGCGTTTCGGGCAGGTCCCTGGAATACGATCCCCGCCGCGAAGAATCGTTGTTACAACCAAGTACACATTTTACTGTTGCTTTAAACAGAGGCTACAGTTAAGGACTTGCGCCCAGTAAATCCTCCCCGGCCAGTATACGAACCCATGACAAAGCGCTCGCGGAACGCCAGGTGAGTGTCTTACCACTACACCACGGAGACTCCTCCGTGTAGAGCAAGGACCCTCTATCTATCTCAATGTACAACTGCCCGAGTATTTAAAGAGGGAAACAGGAGCTAAGCCCCGCCTACCAGGAGACAGCCTATGGGTATCTTCCTGCCACACCTAGACAGCGGCGTGCTTGATGGAAAGAACACAGCCGACCGCCAGCAATTATCAGCTTAGCAGAAGTCAAGGTCACCTGACACGACCTGACCTCGCCAATTAACATTAACACTTCTGAAGGTCTGACTTTTGTATAGCAAGGAACAACAGTCTGGCATCGCCAAAATCCTGTGTGAACTGACTGCTTGTTTCAGTGAAATAATAAATACAAGGTATTTATTATGGTCTTAAATCTTCTGTAGTTTCTCGTATATAAAAATATATGTTCCTAGGGGTCTTGAATGTAATAACATTTTATAAGAGGAACTGAAGGAAATCGAACATGTCGATTCACCTCTTACTTTATCTCTAATGCTTCCTTTTTCTCGTTCCTCTCCATCTTCTCTCTAACCAACCGTATCTCTCTCTCCCTCTTTACCTATCTCTTTCTTGGTGTTCTTTCTCCCTCCTTATTTCCCTCTACTAGTCTAACCCTTCCAACTTTTCCTTCCTCTCGTATTACATTCCTATCATTCTCCGTCCATTGCTCCCTCGTTGATGACTTTCCATTCCACCTTCTTTCATATTTCCTACCCATTCCTCATTTTGTAACCATATTTTGCTTTATTTTCCTCTCTTAATATCCTTTATTCCTCTCTTATTTTTCCCTTATTTCCTGGCTAACTTTTTTCCTATTTCCTACTTAATTTTCTCTCTCTCATTTTCCATCGTTTCCTTCCTATCTCTACCTGTCCGAAACCTATCCTAAAAGAGAAGGACTTCCTACAATGTCTCCTACAAAGGGAGCCGGTCGGCCGAGCGGACAGCACGCTGGACTTGTGATCCTGTGGTCCTGGGTTTGATCACAGGCGCCGGCGAGAAACAATGGGCAGAGTGTCTTTCACCCTATGCCCCTGTCACCTAGCAGTAAAATAGGTACCTGGGTGTTAATCAGCTGTCACGGGCTGCTTCCTGGGGTTGGAGGCCTGGTCGAGGACCGGGCCGTGGGGGACACTAAAAGCCCCGAAATCTCAAGATAACCTCTCCGCAAAGTCACTAGGAACTTTTATAGAACAAGCTGGTTATCCCTACCCAGGTCGGCCACCCTGGTGCACCAACACGGCCTCGTAGGTGACCCGTGAGGCGCAACACCTCACTAAGGCTCCCGGCCACTCTCCACTTGGCGTGGAGCATATATTTCGGGCGATAAATGGCAGCAACACGCACGAGGTGTCTTGGGGTTGTGGGGAGAGTGTGGTACTGTCAGGGGGAGATGAGCCGGTGCTTGACGGGTCAGCGAAAGCGCTGCTTGCCAGCTATTTCAGCTACTTTGTGTTGCTACAGACGCTCGTGTTTGGGTACGTCAGCTGTTAGGTGGTTATTAGTGTATGTATGATGTATCTGTGATATTAGGCGCGTTGCTGGATTGACTGAGTTTGTCAATTTATTATGTATCTCATTCCCATCCCGTGGAAGGTAGTGGAAAGTCATGGGCTAAGGAAATAAATCCAAATTTTTTTTACCAAAGTAACAATTTTGTGAAGCTAGTTACGCAGGTTATAGCATATCAGCAGCCTTCTACAGCACAAGTGGTGTCTAGAAGTGGCCCAGAACAGTCTCTATACAAAGCAGTTTACATCCGTGGTTAGCCAGTTACACAGTCATTAATCATGCTTCACTCCCGTTCAACGGGCGAATGTTTACAGACATGGGCATGCACTACCTACAGTAAACAAACATTGTTTGGTATTAGAAAACCAGATTCTTCACACTTCCAATTTCTGTGATATCAAATGAGCGCTTTGGTGGAGTTGAAGAAAAACTCAACGGTATCATATTACAGTCAGCAGCACCACATATGAAAGTTTATTTAGTACATAATTGAGAGAGAAATTAGTGTTAAACATGCCGCTAGACGCGAACAATGTTATCATCTCTGTGGGAAAAAGTGTTCTTATAGTCCATTTCCTTGTTATTTGTGCCTAAATTTCGATCTAATTGCTGATTTCCACGGTGTGCTACAGATGCTCTCATCCGAAGCTCCTTCTCTGTCTACACAAGGTGCTGATCTTATTACGAGATTACACATAGAAGTCATCAAAGGGAAACGCTCCGCAATATAACGACACCCACAACAGTAAACGTTTTAGAACGGCAACAGTTTTAACAGGAGACATTTTAAAACATATTCTTTATACTATCACAGGAATAGCAGAGGAAGTTTACATGAATCATTTACATATTGAAATCACATTGTAAAATATATGACACCACGTGATGTAAAGTTGTGTGAAGGTTTCACTTGGACGCGAGTATAATAGTTAATTGCCAAAAAATAACAATTATAGCCACAGCTGAGTGGAACAAGTGTTGTTGGCATCGAAACATCGCTACTTAAGTATCGACGTGGCACTCCCAGACGGCTCGCTTGGCACTAGACCTCTGGGCACCTGAAGCTGGCACAGGGAATCTCTGAATTTCAGCGCCAAGTGTGAGGGCAAAAAGAGATCTGGAGCGGGAGTTGAATAGAGGCCAAAGTCCAAGCAACCATAGAAGCGTGAGTGATGTTCAGTTTTTTCCATGCATTAGGAGAGAACGATAAAGTGGACCTCAGCAGTTAAGAACACTGTCAGATCACCTTCACACGAAATTGAGTGGCAACGCTTGCCAAAATTCAGTTGCATTCATAAGATTTTTGGGTTGTTTCGAGTACTCTCCTCGTCTCACTGGCCCCGTGTACCCTACGGGTTCTTCCTGCTTCTGTACCCTGCTCCTTTCTCCCTCCTTTTCTCTCTCTCTCTCTCTCTCTCTCTCTCTCTCTCTCTCTCTCTCTCTCTCTCTCTCTCTCTCTCTCTCTCTAATAGTTGTACATTAATTGGCTGTTGATTGCTGGTGTTGACTTTTTGATGTGTAGTGCCTCACTGATGTCGAGTCTCCTGCTATCGCTGTACTTATCGATGATTTCTGTGTTGTTTGTTAAGATTTCTCTTGTGATGGTTTGGTTGTGAGAAGAGATTATATGTTCCTTGATGGAGCCCTGTTGTGTGTGCATAGTTAATCACCTAGAAAGAGACGTTGTTGTCTTTACGGGCTCACCATAGCCAGTGCTACATGGACATTTCGTTCTGAGTAGCTAAATCTAAAACAACGAACAACAATGTGTAAACTAAGTCTTTGAATATGTAATAAGCATTACGAAACGCGTTCAGGCGTCAGACCAGAAATAAAGAATGAATTTTGGAGAGTTAATTTATCAATTACCCTCGACAGTGAAGAAGAACGTAAGAAATATTGAGAAGATTCGTGTTAGAATTATTAATCTTACCCTTTCGGCCATATTCAACAACATATGTTTACAAGAGAGACTGCTACCAAAGTATAATAAAGTGTACATCATAATAAAAAAAAAAGGGGGTGGTAGGAGAAGTGAACACTCTTTCGTATTCAGAGTTAAATGTCAAGTTTTTCCCTGAGTGCTCTGTGTTCCCTTCTCTGAGGCTGTGGGTCCCTATACTTGCACCAGTGGTGGTACCCCCCTTTATATATATATATATATATATATATATATATATATATATATATATAATATCCTCTTCTCCCTCCTCCCTCTTCTTTTCCTCTCCCACTCTTCCCCTTCATTCAAGCCTCTCCACCTTTCTTGCCCTCTACTCTTTCAACATCTAATCTTTTCCCCTCTAACATCTCACGCCCCTCTCCTTCCTAGTCTCCCATTCTCTCACCTCTGCTCCCCTCTTTCCCCCTCTCCACCAGCGTCCGAGTCTTTCATTCCCCTTTCCCTCTCCCCCCTCTCTCATCTCTTTGTCCTGGTCGACCCGGTCTCTCTGCAGGCCTGCCTCTGTCTATCTCTGTTTCTGTTTTTCTTTATCTGTATATCGGCCTGTGTCTTCGTCTCTTTCCCATTCTTTTTCTGTCTCTTTCTCTCTCTCTCTCTCTCTCTCTCTCTCTCTCTCTCTCTCTCTCTCTCTCTCTCTCTCTCTCTCTCTCTCTCTCTCTCTCTCTCTCTCTCTCTCTCTCATAACAAAAATATAAAAGTTTCTCATTGGCATGCAGGTGATCTGCTGGAGGGAGGTTCCTAGCGGTGTGAAATGTTAAACAAATATAATGGCTCCCTTTGGCTTTGAGAAAGGGACCAGGCTTGAGAAAGCCTTTGAAGCTGCGGGAGGAGCGTCTGTTTTATGGTACTATGGTAAAGTACGATGAGAACAAAATTAATGTTAATTTCACGAGATCACTGTATATTACTATAAGAAAAAAAAATTTAAATTTTTATTTTCCAATGACTTAGGTAGACATAGCAGGCAGGCAGTGTTAAAATCTGTCGTGGGGGTCATTATGCAACAATGAGAAGTTGCTCCCTATTAAATCTGAGCAGCCCTGACAAACCTATGCCCGTCCCGAACATTAGACCATTCCCTCTGCAAAGCTGGGTTAGATTAGCCCCAAGAATCTAGCCACCAACCCTTGACAAACAAATAGACACTCTTTGCTATAGAGATTTAAACATACATGCAAAAACGATAGAATGTGTGAATTTACGTCATAAAATAAAAGAACATACTAATTGGAACCTGTAGATAGTTATATCACAAATATTAGATTTTAAAACAGAATTTCCTAGTTAAATGCTGGAATGGCTTTAATTTCTTCCTAATGGACTCGAGAGTTGAAATAATTAATGACAAATGGATTCAGTATCAAGTTCGCTGTATTTTGTACAAAGAATTTTTTGCGTTTGCGAAATCGTGCCCTAAATTTGCATGTGGGTTTTAGTAGTTAACAATATTTTTATTATTAAACATGCTGTATGTGTCACAATGCATCTGCAGCCATGTTCTATAAATATTCAGTTAAGCATTTTATACGTGGATAACATAATGCATTTCAATGGAAATACTGAAACAACAAACGACAAAATGCAAAACGAATATTCGTACCATACGAACGAGGCGATTTTATAAGTACTTATTTTGCACAAACGAGGGTGCCATGTGGGTACTTCTTCTGTACAAACGAGGGTGCCATGTGGGTACTTCTTCTGTACAAACGAGGGTGCCATGTGGGTACTTCTTCTGTACAAACGAGGGTGCCATGTGGGTACTTCTTCTGTACAAACGAGGGTGCCATGTGGGTACTTCTTCTGTACAAACGAGGGTGCCATGTGGGTACTTCTTCTGTACAAACGAGGGTACCATGTGGGTACTTCTTCTGTACAAACAAGGGTGCCATGTGGGTACTTCTTCTGTACAAACGAGGGTGCCATGTGGGTACTTCTTCTGTACAAACGAGGGTGCCATGTGGGTACTTCTTCTGTACAAACGAGGGTACCATGTGGGTACTTCTTCTGTACAAACGGGGCTGATATCTAAGGACACGTAATGTACAGACCAAAGGCACACGCAGGAATACAATAGCACAAGGATTCGTGTTGATGCACTACAACAACAGGATACACTGTTGCTGCACAACAGGTCCCACTGATCATTCAGCACAACACTATGTTATACAGTAATGAGGCTAGACACCACTTAGATAAATACATTTCTGATATTCCTATGCTCAAGATAACTTGAGAGGATGAGACCAATAAAGATGGTAATTACAAATAAGGTGCGACCAGGTCAGGAATTACGCCACAATAACGCTTACTGCTTAAAAGATGCTGTAACAGGGCTTCCATGTGAACTAAATCATGCGATCCCATGAAAGAACGATGATCTAATCTTCGAAAGATGTGTTCACACTCTCTAGATATCTTGAGGTCCAGGATTCGTCCAGCATTTACTCATCAACTTCCGAAACCTTTACATCTTTCAACAATCAGTGTAGATTTGTTTAATTTATTAAAGAGTTTACGAGCTTCAAAAGTTCACAATCCACGGTAATTATTGTTATAAACACGCTTCAGAGGTCATAGAATGTATATTAAAGGTTTATTCAAAGATGTACAGGTTTCGTAAGTTGATACGTAAATGCTTGATGAATCCTAACCTTAGATAACAATCCGAAAGACGTGAGTAAGATCCTTAAACATCATAGTGCAGACACTCCAGAGGGAACGTTCCAGTCCTAGTAAAATCCCTATTTCCATCTCTCATCCTTCATCTTAATTTCTCTTCTATTTGTTCCTCTCCACTCATTCCTATCACCTCCCCTTGCCTCATTTTTCCCGTCTCTCCCCGCCTCCCCTAGACACGTACACGCACACTCATACACACACACACAAACATGTGCCAACACCGTCCCTTTGGCAGGAGCGTTGGTGTGTTGGAGCGATTTGTGTGGAGAGTGGTTGAGAGTCGGGCGGTGGGTGGGTTGGGAAGGAAGGTGAGGGTGGGGGAGAGTGGGGTAGCGTTGGAAGAAAGACTAAGTAGTGGGTGGTGAGAGGCACGTGTCATGTATCCATTTTGTCGTGCACTTCAGTGTATTGTGTGTCAGTGTTTGTGGTAATCCTAGACGTGATGCGCAAGGGGACACTGGTGGAAATAGAGTGCCCATGGTGAGCCTTTAGACATTAGAAAGAACGTTTTTCGGTGTCAGAGTTGTTAATTTCTAATAGTATATTAAATTAGATTAGTTAATTAATAGTACATAGAATGTACTAGGCAGTGATGTGATGGAGGCAGACTCCATACACAGTTTCAAATGTAGATGTGTTAGAGCCCAATAGGCTCAGGAATCTGTACACCAGTTGATTGACGGTTGAAAGGCGGGACCAAAGAGCCAGAGCTCAACCCCCTGCAAGCACAACTAGGTGAATACAACTTGGTGAGTACAGCTAGGTGAGGAGAAACACACACACACACACACACACACACACACACACACACACACACACACACACACACACACACACACACACACACACAATCAGTTGATTGACAGTTGAGAGGCGGGACCAAAGAGCCAAAGCTCAACCCCCGCAAGCACAATTAGGTGAGTACAATTAGGTGAGTACACACACACACACACACACACTATTGGGGCCTCGAAGCTCAGTAGACAGCGCTACGGGGTCGTATTATTGTAAAGAAACTCAACCTAACCTAACCTTCCTAGGCCTAATACACGCTATCTGAGGCTTGATATAGTACATATATCAGGCCTCAGATAGGCTTGATATATGTACTAGCTATACTAGGACTAGAAATATCGAAGTTTGTTTTTTATCTTTATTTTTTCGGACTGTATAAAGTGAATAGTACCAAATTCTACTATCTGATTGTCCATTTACGTCTATGTACGATGGTCCACATAATTACAAAAAGTACTAACTAAACAGGAGGACGGGTTGGTAGACAACCGACGGTTAGAAAGGCGGGGTCCAAGAGCTAACAGCTCCATCTTGCAGGTGCAAATATACACACGTACCTGCTCACTTTCACAGTACCGTGTGAGGGGTCACAGCTAATAGCAATAAATAGAGGCGGTAATGAGGTAATCCGGACATAACCCCACAAGAGCTGCTCTTTACCACCAGGCTCAGGAAATGAGACCCCGAGTAGAGTAGACAGGAGAGACGCTTAGGCCACGCTCTACTGCGCGGGTATACCGCTCCCAGAAGTACTCGCTGCCTCTCCATGACACTGTATATATAACGTCAGCGTTTCTATGAAGTTAGCTGTCTACTAAATGACGTATTTCTGTAAAAAAGTAGGTTATAAATCTACAAAAGAGGTTACATATGTGTTAATAGACTAAAACTCAACGGATTTGGCTTGAAATGAAAGTGATACCTGATTTTCATATTTCGTAAAGGTACTTTGGTGATGTCTACTGCCAAGTTTCTCTGCTGGTTGAGCTGGGTGTAAGTGGGTGTGTGTGTGGGTGTATGTGGTTAAATTAGGTAGGGTTGGTTAGGTTCGGTCATATATCTACGTTAGTTTTAACAAAAATTAAAAAAAAAAAATAGCTCGTACATAATGAAATGAATAGCTTTATCATTTCATAGGAAAAAATGAGAAAAATAATGAAATTCTGGAAAACTTGGCTTATTACGCAAATCGGGCCTTGCACAGTAGGCCAAGAACTGCGTTCTGGCTACTAGGTACTAATATATATATATATATATATATATATATATATATATATATATATATATATATATATATATATATATATATATATATATATAATATATATATATATAGCGAATGACATATAATTCTGTACATGTACACATATTTACTTTTCGTTAACTAGGGCTTTCAGAGCCTCGAACCAGCGTCCAACAAAGCGTTATCCAGTAGCCCAAACCACTAAGCTACTGAACACCCACAATAAACGAGAATCTCAAAGACACACTACTCGTATCCAATAGAAATGTTAGTAATCCTAATATCCGCCGTTCATCGCTGGAAGGTATTAGGATTACCTGCAGGTATTAGGTAGTGCACACACAGGTGTTTACTTGGGGCGTGGTGTTAGGGGATCCACACTGGTAGGGACGTACATGGTCTCTACCAGCGATGAATGGACTCCTGATCCCTTAAAACCTTCAAAGTTTACATCACCCGATCCATAAATTTCTTAAAAAAAAAACCAACCACAGAGTTCTTAAAAAGAAGTAATTC
This sequence comes from Procambarus clarkii, assembly GCF_040958095.1. Taxonomy (NCBI): domain Eukaryota; kingdom Metazoa; phylum Arthropoda; class Malacostraca; order Decapoda; family Cambaridae; genus Procambarus; species Procambarus clarkii. Next base: position 12,046,804 of record NC_091239.1, on the reverse strand, counting down.
ACCACAAAATGGAAGATAATATGAAGAATTTATCAAATAAATCTTCCGATATGCATTTTTTTTTTCCATGAATTCTTTCTAAAATCTAATCATAACAAAATACCAAGAATTTATTTTTTTTCGACAGATATATATATCTCGATAAGTATGATATTTTTGGTTCTTTATCACAACATTTATCCCTGAAGTATTTTATATCTGACTCAAGAGGATGAAAATGCACTCAGTTTTGCATTTTGTGTTACTCGCGTTCAGGCAAAATATAATTTATTATGCTGGAACCACCAGGAAAACATCACACTTTTCTTTGATAAAATCTGAATTATTCATATATTTGCACTTCTGAATATAGTGAATATAAAGTTTACAACGAATATTTTACTATGAGCATAAAATAAATTTTAAATCAAATATGTATCGGAATAAATTCTTCATTTGCTTTTATTGGTAAAGATCAGTTTGGTGTTTGCTTTATAAGAGGATGCTTAGAGCCTTTTACTTCTGAGTTGGTGTCTATGTGACATATACATATCCACCTACGGAACCTGTTGATCTTTCCTCAATGTTTGCCGTTTTGTTTACATTTATTAAACAGTTTATGAGATGCGAACCACTACGACGTTGTTTATAACAATAATAACCTTGGGTCGGATACAACATCGCAGCGCTCTGAAGTTTGCAAATACAGACTGTTCCACCATGATACAGGAATGATGTCTAGGTTTCGTAAGTGGTCATGTATATGCCGTATGAATCACGGTCCTCGTCGAGAGTACCACATTCGATTTGGTCCTAAACACCACCCCTGATCTCGCCCTGAATACCACCCCTGAACACCACCCCTGAACACCACCCCTGAACACCACCCCTGACAACGTTCTCATGTCCTCGCCCTTAAACACAACCCCAGTTACATATGACCCATAAAAGTGTACAATTTTCAATATAATTAAAAAAGGCGAATCTGAGCACCATTCTTAATCCCAAATTAAGACAATCTATTGAAGGCAGCAGAGTTCGTCCAGCGACTGTTTTGGGAACCATAAATCTATAAAGAAAGCAACAATTTAACATTTAAAAATCTAACTCGCGAAAATTCATATGAAACCGACGGGATAACTTCGTAATTATGTAGGTATATTTGTGTGTAGTTTAGCATTATGATTAGCTCATAACATTCTTATATATAAAATACAGAAGACGTTACTGAGACGATATTTTAATTAGAATTTTCAATAATTTACTTAAACTCTCACATAAATATATTGTTATTACGGAGGTTCCCATTCTCATGGAGCGAGGAGGGCCAGTCCGGAGAATAATGGTGAGTAATATAGTGAAGGAAGTATCATGAAAGCAATGAACATATCACCTGTTCATTATACGTGATACAATGACACGGATTAAGAAGTGCAACACTCCAAGATGCTGCTGTTTCAGCACCTTGTAAGACCTTGTTGTACTATGTACAGTGCTCCTCATAGATAGTATTGTATTATATTCAATTACATTCACGTCTAGCATGTTTTTTTTTTTTTTTTTTGGAAAAGCCTTGTGATCATTATTTTGCCCTAAAGACCAGAGACCAAAGAGCCCGAGTTCATCCCCTGCAAGCACAACTATGTGAGTACAACTAGGTGAGTACAGACACACACACACACACACACACGCACACACACACACACACACACACACACACACACACACACACACACACACACACACACACACACACACATACACACACACACACACACTCATACACACTCATACATACATACAAATATAGGACATATACAGAGTGGAAAATTATAAGTGTTAGCAGAAACTACTAATATGACAGAAGGAAGCTTGAGAAACACTTACGCCATGAAATCGTTTTGTTTCGTTTTTTAGATTAAAATGGCAGAAAATTGGATGAACCAGACAAGCAGGCGGTTCAAACCAACACTGTTAATAATACCCAAATTTAATATGGATATTATCGAGCTACATTGAGTGTCATTGCATTAGATAACCGGCGACTGGTCAGGCGGGGTCCAACAGCTGATGCTCGATCCATCAAACAAAAATGAATCAAATTAATTTAGTATATACACCCACAGGCAGATACCACAACAAATCGAAAGCAGGACAATTAAATTAGTCCCATTAGGTTCAAAAGGCAATTGTAAAGTGAAGAGCTGGAGATCAGTTCTCCATTATCGCTGTTAGATGCCTTCATTAACACCCAAATCTTGAGAGGAAATAAGATTATAACGTCATACTGATGTCACACACCTCGTGCACAATGCATAACACAATATTTGATCTATTATTCTGGTTAGGTTAGGAAACGTTAGGTTAGAATAAACTGAGTCGGCTTGGTTGGGCTAGGTTTAATTATAAACTAGCTATTATGCAGACTGGAGAAAGTTTTCTCAGGTGTAAGACAGCCTTCGCTAGATGAGCAGACTCTATAAAAATACACCACTCAAAGTTACACATGTGCCACTCTTAAATGTAAATATTGTGAACAATAAGACAATTACAAGAAACCGCTCTGATAACAGAAGGTATTGACGCCTTTGTAAACACAATGGAGAACCAGAGTTTAATGAACTTTATGGATATGAGAAAATATTTTTCCAATTCCCCCTAGCAATATTTGGGTTTAAGGAAATTTCATGTGTTATTTAAGGGAATATTGTGAATATTCTGAATGAATGAAAATAATATCTTGAGAGTAAATTAACTGCTTCGATTGTTTCATAACGTCATAGACAGGTATGTGTGTGAGTGGCACCAATTTTGAAGAAAAATAATATATATAAATTGGAGGAAAAAATTGCTTATGCTTCTCGGCCTATCATTCACTGGAGGGTTATTAAGATCTAATTAAAAAATATATAATTTTGATGAAATAATAAATATTAATGGATAAGCTATTAATGCCGTTATTGGAATACAAAATTTTAGTTTGATTTAAGTTCTTTAGTACCTACCAAACAGTGTTCTTCCTTTCAAATAGCTCTATTAGAATTCTCGAACTGGTTGCAGCAATTATATTTTGAAAGTTATTTAATGAGGCAAGTTGCATCATTCCGTTGAAACTAAGAACGTCATAATCAGTCTAATAGCAATGAAATGGCTCGCTTCTCCATAACGTGACTGGGATGATGAGAGACTGTGACCGGGCGTGGAGCATGAGATGAGATACTGAGACACTGGCCTGGGGTGGAGCATGAGATGAACACATTTTGACGTGAATGAACACGTGGATGAAGATGAGTCCGTTTACAGACGTACGCAGATCATGCTCTAGTCATTCGTATTTTGCTCCAACTGTAATCATGCTTGTGTAACACCAGCTGTAATCATACGTGTGTAGTTCCATCTGTAATAATACTTGATTACTCCCAACTGATCAATCTGATTATACACATTCGAACACTGACTTTCTTACCAACATATTTAGATTTTTATTAATAAATTAGCAAACGAGATGGACGTACGTTTATCTCTAAGGAATATCTGTAATTAGAAAGTATTTTGATGTTTATACTTGAGTAATCCGGCAAAACATGGATTATTGAAAGTGTAGGTGCAAGTCGAATGTTTAAGTGAAGAGGAAAAAAAATATTCCACTTAGAACTTTTTTTCGCATGTGTAACATTAAGTTACATAATGTAATAATTTTTTGACAGTTAACAGAGGATATTGATACGTGTGGTAAGTATTGAGAGCTATGGTGCTTCATTGCCTCAAGCCATTTTCTATAAACTCTGGGAATAGTTTCATTGTTGCTATAGTTGACAACCCTATTGGTTCTAACCGAGAGTGGTAATAGCTGAATGGCACACGGCTACATATTATAGATGTAAACTTTAATATTAGATTCTGATACATGGACAATGTTTTCCTTGGCGCTAAAATCACCATTTATGTCACATGTGTTTTCATGGCTTTTTTTCTTTGCTGTCTACTGTTTAGTGATTAAATTCGATGGCAAAAACAGTAATATATTAGGTCCCTTGTGAATGTTGTGCGATTTATGCACATTGTATAAAAGTAAAGCTCAAACTCGTTTGTAAATTGTTTGAAAGCTGTTTTTCTATTAATAAAAATCTGCAATATGAAATAGTTTAATCCAATAAAGGGGAGGGTGAGTGAGAGAATGAAGAGGTATATAAGAGCAGAACAGAGAGATGGACAGAGAGAAGGACGGACAGAAGGGGATTTTGTTGACGGAAATTATAACATACGAAAAAGTAGAAATATAGCTCGAAGGTGTGAAAGTAAAAAATGGAGAGGAAAAAATATACTGCTGAATGTAGGAGAGACTGGGAACAGAGAACAGGAAGAATCGGTAGATAAAAATGCAGCACCTTGGCTTCTGTTTACGTGTTCCCTACATTTACTCCCCTGCGGACTATTCTACCTTTCTTCTCCTACTATCATTTTCACTTTAATTCCCAGGCTGCCAATCTTACATTTTTCATTCTCTTGCCATCCTCATCTTTCTTTCTTTTCAACCAACCAACCTTTGCAGGCGATGAGTCACAATAACGTGGCTAAAGTATGTTGACCAGACCACACACTAGAAGGTGAATGGACGACGACGTTTCGGTCTTCCTGGACCATTCTCAAGTCGAATGTCTTCACCTTCTAGTGTGTGGTCTGGTCAACCAACCTTTCTTCGAATCTAACATTACTTCCCTTTCCAGCCTTGCTTTCCTTGCTCCCATTCCAATCTTTGTTTTCCATACTTTATTATCTATTAGTTTATCTTTCCCTACCATTCACTTCTTTCCTACCTTTCTTAACTCTCTTTCTCCTTTTGCTAATATTTCTTCCCTTGCTACCACTTCTCTCTTGTTTTCCGTCTTAAAGCTCCCTGACCTGGGCGAGGGAAGTTTAACCCTTCCCCTTTGGCGCTAGCACTCCTTGTGGGCCTGGTCGTTCCTCTATGATTTACAGCGGTACCTGACTCCTGTGTCTCCTGGGGCGGGGCTGAGGGGAGAGACCACAGGAGAGGGGTGGCAACAGTGGAGAGAAGAGGGGAGAATATCTGAATTTTGTAATACGGTGAGGCCTAGTGTATTGGGTACATGGTTGGAGAGACGGTATTGTGAGGCCAAGTGTATTGGGTACATGGGTGGAGAGACGGTACGGTGAGGCCTAGTGTATTGGGTACATGGGTGGAGAGACGGTACGGTGAGGCCTCGTGTATTGGGTACATGGGTGGATAAATTGGGTAGTATTGTGGGTCAGTATAGTGGCTCTCAAGGTTGGGCATATATGGGGGACCCATTATAAAAAAAAAATTGTATAAAATTGTTAAAATGGTCCGTTCGTTTTCCCAGGAATGAGAGAAGAGGTAGCAGAGTAGAGCAATGGCTGCCGGGAAGTGTTCAGAGCAAAGTTTAGTGTAAGACCTAAATTCTCATAAAAGCTCACGTGCAATATATATATATTTTGGAGGGCGCTGGTAAGGTTAAAAAAAATTTGGAAAGCGGCTGGCGTTCCTCGTAACACTTAAATGGTTTATCTAATATTTGTTTATTAAATATTTTCTCTCAACTTCTGCAAATAAAATGGAAACAAAGAACGTCCTTTAAATTACGGTTTTAATTATAAGGAGGGTGTGGGATGGGGCCTAAGAGGTTAAAAAGATTACAAAATAAATAAGCACTTTGAAGCACATTATATTTGATTTCTTAAAAGTTCAGACAATAATTGTGCCGTATAGCTTTCGTACCGGAAATGTATTATGAGGTTTGTATGGATATATTTTGAGCTTTAAAAATCACATTTCATATTTTTGTGATTCTACCACTATATTATTGCTCTTGCACTGGTAATATACGTGGAAAAATAACATTTCAATTATGCAAGTTTTGTTCATTAGAGTGTGGTATATATCACAATGATCATAGTGATATATGCGAACAAGCCTGAATGGTCCCCAGGACAATATGCAACTGAAAACTCACACCCCAGAAGTGACTCGAACCCATACTCCCAGAAGCAACGCAACTGGTATGTGCAAGACGCCTTAATCCACTTGACCATCACGACCGGACATAATGAGGTGATAGCCGAGGCTATTTGAACCACCCCACCGCCGGCACTCGGATAGTAATCTTAGGCATAGCATTTTACCAAATCACCTCATTCTTTGGGGCACACGTGAGGAACACAAATGCGAACAAGCCTGAATGGTCCCCAGGACAATATGCAACTGAAAACTCACACCCCAGAAGTGACTCGAACCCATACTCCCAGAAGCAACGCAACTGGTATGTACAAGACGCCTTAATCCACTTGACCATCACGACCGGACATAATGAGGTGATAGCCGAGGCTATTTGAACCACCCCACCGCCGGCACTCGGATAGTAATCTTAGGCATAGCATTTTACCAAATCACCTCATTCTTTGGGGCACACGTGAGGAACACAAATGCGAACAAGCCTGAATGGTCCCCAGGACAATATGCAACTGAAAACTCACACCCCAGAAGTGACTCGAACCCATACTCCCAGAAGCAACGCAACTGGTATGTCTTTGGTAAAATGCTATGCCTAAGATTACTATCCGAGTGCCGGCGGTGGGGTGGTTCAAATAGCCTCGGCTATCACCTCATTATGTCCGGTCGTGATGGTCAAGTGGATTAAGGCGTCTTGTACATACCAGTTGCGTTGCTTCTGGGAGTATGGGTTCGAGTCACTTCTGGGGTGTGAGTTTTCAGTTGCATATTGTCCTGGGGACCATTCAGGCTTGTTCGCATTTGTGTTCCTCACGTGTGCCCCAAAGAATGAGGTGATTTGGTAAAATGCTATGCCTAAGATTACTATCCGAGTGCCGGCGGTGGGGTGGTTCAAATAGCCTCGGCTATCACCTCATTATGTCCGGTCGTGATGGTCAAGTGGATTAAGGCGTCTTGTACATACCAGTTGCGTTGCTTCTGGGAGTATGGGTTCGAGTCACTTCTGGGGTGTGAGTTTTCAGTTGCATATTGTCCTGGGGACCATTCAGGCTTGTTCGCATTTGTGTTCCTCACGTGTGCCCCAAAGAATGAGGTGATTTGGTAAAATGCTATGCCTAAGATTACTATCCGAGTGCCGGCGGTGGGGTGGTTCAAATAGCCTCGGCTATCACCTCATTATGTCCGGTCGTGATGGTCAAGTGGATTAAGGCGTCTTGTACATACCAGTTGCGTTGCTTCTGGGAGTATGGGTTCGAGTCACTTCTGGGGTGTGAGTTTTCAGTTGCATATTGTCCTGGGGACCATTCAGGCTTGTTCGCATTTGTGTTCCTCACGTGTGCCGCAAAGAATGAGGTGATTTGGTAAAATGCTATGCCTAAGATTACTATCCGAGTGCCGGCGGTGGGGTGGTTCAAATAGCCTCGGCTATCACCTCATTATGTCCGGTCGTGATGGTCAAGTGGATTAAGGCGTCTTGTACATACCAGTTGCGTTGCTTCTGGGAGTATGGGTTCGAGTCACTTCTGGGGTGTGAGTTTTCAGTTTTTATATATATATATATATATATATATATATATATATATATATATATATATATATATATATGCGAACAAGCCTGAATGGTCCCCAGGACAATATGCAACTGAAAACTCACACCCCAGAAGTGACTCGAACCCATACTCCCAGGAGCAACGCAACTGGTATGTACAAGACGCCTTAATCCACTTGACCATCACGACCGGACAATAATGAGGTGATAGCCGAGGCTATTTGAACAACCCACCGCCGGCACTCGGATAGTAATCTTGGGCACAGCATTTTACCAAATCACCTCATTCTTTGGGGCACACGTGAGGAACACAAATGCGAACAAGCCTGAATGGTCCCCAGGACAATAACCAACTGAAAACTCACACCCCAGAAGTGACTCGAACCCATACTCCCAGGAGCAACGCAACTGGTATGTACAAGACGCCTTAATCCACTTGACCATCACGACCGGACAATAATGAGGTGATAGCCGAGGCTATTTGTTCAAATAGCCTCGGCTATCACCTCATTATTGTCCGGTCGTGATGGTCAAGTGGATTAAGGCGTCTTGTACACACCAGTTGCGTTGCTCCTGGGAGTATGGGTTCGAGTCACTTCTGGGGTGTGAGTTTTCAGTTATTTATATTTATATATATATATATATATATATATATAATATATATATATATATATATATATATATATATATATATATATATATATATATATCACAAATATTGTGGTGAATATATGTATATCACAATGATTGTGGTGTATATATGTATCATAAATACACCACATCAGATGAAAGGAAACGTGACCAACGTTTCTCTCCTCTCCCGGGACTGAATCTGAGTCTCTTGGTTTTGAGCCAAAAGTGAAGACTTTCGACTCAAAACGAGATTTATGGGACCTGCTACAGTTCCCATAAATTGTCATTTCTCATATAACTTAGTCGAGGTGTAGAACAATGAAAATAATGAATGTGTCTCACAGATCTAAAAATAATATTTGTTTTTGTGGCGAGACAAAGACACAGTCGCAGCTGTGAGTCAGCGGAGCGGAACTTGCGTACGGCACTTTGTGCCTCGCGACTTCTGCAAGACTCGCCTACTCACGGTAATGGACCTCTTAGTTCTCACATAATGTCCCCAGGGGCGAACATTGCCCCCTGCGGTCCGTGGGGTTGCAGGCAACACTCAAGCGAGGATCCTGGCTCCATCTTGAAGACCACACAGACACACCAACAGGCCAGAAATGTGGCCGAGTTGCGAAAGCTGAGGGATAGTGTGTTTGAGGATTGCTGTGGGAATGGGGGCTCTCACAAGCTTCGCATTTCCTCTAACTTGATTACACTGTTTGATCCGACGGTAGAAGACTGAAGGTTACCGACCACCTGTAAGAAACCATTTGCTCACTCCGAAGAACAAGTTGCCCATATAATAGCGCCCGAGTAAAGTTACTTATCATAGGAGATTTTATTCATTGCAAAATAGAAACGGATGTAGGGTCCGTGATTTGATGAGCAATAACTGATATAAACCACAGAAAGACATCACCAATGCATCTCATTTTAAATCGGGTAAGAATACTGATGAGTGTCTGAAACTTAGTGTTCATCCATTAAGTAGACATCATGAGCACTGAGTTTGTCTATTCAATAGCCAAATTGAAAGAGCCACGTGTTGAACCTTGTTAGTAAGATAGTCAAGACAATAACATCTAAAAGGCGCCTCTCGTATTATATCGAGACAGCTGTGGTTACAAAACATTACACTAAATACAAGTTTTCTACAATCTTGAGTCTGCTCTCTTGACTATCTCCTCACCCACTCCTATCTGAACAAGTTTGAGAAGTGACGAGAAGACTCATCTCCAGCCTTCACCCGTTGTGAGTAGACTGATCAGTACATCAGATCTTTTAGCACCGGAGGGATGTCGGCTGCTTACTGTTATAAACGAGACAGACCATTGTTCACGAGATCAACCACTTGGTCCATCTAAAATATTATCGTTTTTACCCGGTTTTTTGTCCTTCCTTTAACAAAGTAAACATACAATTTTTCCCCTTACTAGCATGCATCATTTGCACCTTCTCTTCCCACATACATTCTCATACATATACTGTCTCCCAGTTTAAGCTCCTTCAAAACCCACACCTAGTGAAGAGGCAAAACAACACTTCTTGCTCTACATAGATGCCCCACATTCCTTACATACGTTCAAACCTCTCAGAGAAGTGTTCCAAGTTGTCAATGATTAATATTGTGTTAGACATGTAATAACTGTCTAGTCGACAGTTGACACCAATAGCTCAAGGTGAGCATTAGTATTAAACTTTATTTGAAGGATGAGTACCACATATCACTGGAATCGCTCCCTTAATGTATATTACCTGTAGACGATTTCGATAGTTTTATCGGTGCCTGACCTATGGCCAGCCTTTCTTGGCCTCTGTCCCTAATGATTCTTCAAATGATTTCTAAAACCTGCTGTCCTAGTTTTCTTCATTTACTGATTACTTTACTTACTCCCTTAACTGATCCATATCCTAACGACTTCCTTCCAGCACACAGTAGAACTTCGGTTTCAGCCCTTTTAACCCTGTCGTAGCTCAGTCGATTAAGGCAGTGTCTGGGATGCTCCCGGACGCAGGTTCGAATCCTCGTCACGGCCCTTGTGGATTTGTTCACTTCCTTCCAGCTCTGCTTTGAGGGCATCATTCAGCGCCACTAATTACCGGACTACACTCATCTCTATCTTCAATAACATAAAAGTGCTAGGCATCAAGGGCACTAACTATGCTCGTTCGTCAATCACAACTTCCCTGAGCGAACTTACACATCTCGCCCGGCAGAAGTCAAATGACCTTCGTGTTCATTTCAAACCACTCTTGCTTGTGAAGACAGAAGCATTTGTGGGGTAGGAGAGTGAGATAAGGTGTTCCTGGTCTTCCCTCTATGTTAGTATTCACCAACATGGATGGAGAGTGGAGACTGTGCTGCTGTATATACCGTCTTTCTCTTCCCTGCTTCATATTACCACTTGAAGTATCAACATTGTTAAAGAGGAAGACAAAAAGAGATAAACACCTACATCCCGAGAAACGCGTAAATACGGAGAAAATAATAAAAAGATAGACAACGAGAATTTCTGAAAAGCAAATCAAAGCGAGGATTTAAAACAAAAAGTTACAACATCGACCCAAGTTCCCAGACGCAACAAAAGTTGATAAAAACGTTTTGTCATTTTTGGCGGTTTGAGGCTGAACGAAGGACGGACAAAAACGTCTTCACTGCTGGATGTATTAACGTGGTGGCTGGCAGTCCAGAGACCCTGTTACAGAGTCCCCTGGCTGGCTATACTCTGAGAGTTACATATTTCATACACCATCTGTCATCTTACTGATATAACTGTGACCGTACGTTGTTCGTAAATATTATGTTTTGCTCTACTGGATTTTCTCTATAAAAACATTTGGAACTAATATGGCTATCGAGTTATGACGAAGCAGCTTCATTTGGAGAGTCTTCCAGGTCGAGTGAATCTACTTATATGAGGAAGTCAGTATGACCATCAAGACGTTGCTTGCCGCGAGTCAAGAAGCGAGCGAGAAACTAATTTGCCCGACGCTTTTCTGAAGTAGACTTTTGTATAATTTTGCCTCTTTTGGTCCTTAGTGAAGATGGGTTATAGTGTCGTTTCCGTCCACCTTTACACTACTATATTCTTGTGGGAGACATATGGTATCTCACACCAACAAAATCTATAGTTTTCTTTGCATTTATTTATGTTAAGTTGCATTAATTGGTTTGATTTACAAAAATTGCTTTAATTGTTTCATTCACGTGTCACGCCAATCACAACCGCCATGTGACCCGATTTGGTCTCTGATTGGGCGAGATTATAAGGTTGAATTTGATTAGCTGTGAGTTATGAGTTCAACCAACCAGGAGCTACTGGTCAACGTGACGTGGATAATCAAGCATTTACGCATCAACTTACGAAACTTATACATCTTTCTTCAATCATGACGACTTTGTTTACTGTTATTAGAGCTCCGAAGCACAGTGACGTTTTTAATAACAATAATAACCATATATTGGGGAGTCTCGAAGCTCGTAAGCTCTTTAACAATTAATGTTTAAGCTGCAATCACTACTGAAGGATGTACAGGTTTCAAAAGATGATGCTTAATCGTGACGTAATTCCGGATCATGGGATCATGTATTCTTAGGATGACTCGCATTTGTAAAATGCGTAAGTGTGTAAGGAGTGGGTTATTGGTAGGGTGCTGTGTGTAGGGGGGAAATCAGGAGCACGTATGTTGTTGGAGACCGAGAGAGATTTATGTGACAGAGGCAGGGATGTTGTATATATTTTTTCCAGTGAGGATGAATGCGTGTAGCAAAAATGGTTACAGTGATGAGCCGAAAGTGGGATGGTGTGTGCCGGGTTTGTTCGGGATGTGTTTGGAGGAGATCGGGCGGATGAATGCTAGTGTACACATAGAGCATGAATGTGGGCGTAGACTTGGAGGGTGTATGTGGGCATGGACTTGGAGGGTGTATGTGGTCATGGACTTGGAGGGTGTATGTGGGCAAGGACTTGGAGGGTGTATGTGGGCATGTATTTGGAGTGTGTATGTGGGCATGGACTTGGAAGGTGTATGTGGGCATGGACTTGGAGGGTGTATGTGGGCATGGACTTGGAAGGTGTATGTGGGCATGGACTTGGAAGGTGTATGTGGGCAGAAAAGCGAGAGGATGTGTATGAGAAGTAAGATGGGTAGGCTATGTATATGGATATGGAGAGTGTTTTTTGGGGGAGATAGAAAGGGTGAAGTACAAGGGAAAGGCCAAGGGCACCAGCTCGAACCGTTCACTACAGTGTACCCTTCCTTTATATTAACGTGGTCCTGTTTCACAAATGCTGAATACATCGGGACATTGTTTACTGCCCACCTGAAGATATGGAAAAGATATTGAACAGCAACTGCCATGTTTAATTTTAGTAAACTGTAACACAATTTTTCAATAAAATACTATAATAAATAGGCAAAAATAAGAGAAAATACTCAAAACGCTCAGCGAGAAACCGTGGCCTTTCCTATACTATTTTTATTCTGTTTAATAAGACAAAACATATGAGGGAATAATAAAAAATAGTTAAAAAATATCCAAAAAAAAAATTCAAAATCCTTTTAGCTTTTCCATTTCACTTCTAAAAATAGTCGCGTATGGTTTGAGGCCGGCAAGAGCTCTTCTCGAACTGGGAAAAGTCTTCTCACTGCCTCACGTCTGGCCAGGTGCCTACCATCACTTTCCCGAGGTGACGGGAGAGTTACACCAACCCTCCGTAATATGAGATCCAATATTCCTTCTTGACAAGGATTCTCACGGAAGTTGGAGTTGAATGCCAAGAAATGGGATCCCGTACACAAAAGTCTTCGATCGCCAGCGTGAAGCAGCTATTGAGAGTATCAGTCGAAGAATGGAAATATACACTCAGCTTTGGTTTTGAATACTTTAAATTGTATTTCAGTGAGAGTAAAACACGATATCTTGCGCCCTCATGCTCGTGCAGTAGAAGTTAAACTTTCTTTCGCTTCCTGTATTATATATTTAAATACATCAAAAGAATTTCAGCAACGTATTGCAATGAATGGTAATAAGGCACATATGCGTGTTTATTTTTCAAGCACCTTAATTAACATTTTATGAAGCAAGGTATTAATTATATCTGTAATAATGTAATATTAATTTTAACAAATATCCAAAAGATAAAATTATTTATTTAGATATAAATAACTATTTACATCATCATCCCTAATGTTAACTAATATATGAAAGGTAATTTAGCTTCTTTACAAGTCCAGCCCTGATAAATAAACTACCGAACAAATCGTTCTATTGTTGGACAGCTGGACTGAGGTTTCCTTATCAAGAGCAGATCAAGTTTGAAGTTGATGAAGGACATAGACAGCTCTGTCTCAGTCAACATATAATGATTATGTGTTATGTTTGATTTGGTGTTGATGTGAAGGCCTGTCAACCTCTAGAGGGTTATTATATGGCCTATCACCCTCTGGAGGGTTATTGGGTCTATCAACCTCTGGAGGGTTATTATGGCCTATCACCCATCGGAGGATTATTTAATCTGCAATATTTGCATCCTGGTCAATCAGCAAGAATACTTTGGTCATGTATATAGTACAGGACTAAAGCGAACTCTCAGTGTAGTTACTCAAAACTAACTATACGCCACCGAGAAGTGGGCTATACTTCTGTATATATATATATATATATATATATATATATATATATATATATATATATATATATATATATATATATATATATATATATATATATATATATAATATATATAAACTTTGTGTGCAATGTTATTAATAGGATTTTAATGTAAATATTGTTCTGACATTTTTATGTAAACTAACAAGATTACATTTGGACAGCCATATACGAATATTTCTTTTTAATTTGATTTGATCTGAATATTGAAATGAAATATAAATTGCATTGCTAAACAAGATCATTTTGATATTAATTTGAGATACTTCTAATTCACGATGCAGATATATATATTAGTTATAAAACTGCAGATTTTATTTATGAAGGTACTAAAGAAAGATACCATTATTCCAGATACAAAATATAAAAGTCAATTGTAGATAAATTATTGTTTTATAATACAAAATGTAGATAATACTGACATAAACATTGTTGCATCTTGGCGAGGGTCAGTAGTTCCACCTTGGGAGGAGCTCTATACAAATCTTAACGTAGATTTATATACACAGACTTCCTGTCCCCAAAGGATCATATTATTGTATGTTTAGCAGACAAGATTCATGGAGTAGGATTCATGGACTCTTGATGCAAACAATACGTACTTTCGCTATATTTTTTATATCCAATATCGCTATATTATTTATATATACAATTGCTTACTTATATAGATATACTATCGCTATGTTGTGTGTGAATACAATAGCTATAATATGTAGATAAACTGTCTCTATATTTTGTACATATACAGTACCTTTATTAGGAAGATATGTTGACGCTATATTTCATTCACTTGAACCTCCAGACTCGAGTGATACTCCAGGAGTGGTAGAAATCCAAGTTGGATACCAGTGGTATGTCTCTAGGGCACGCTTTTATTGTGGGTGTTCGTAGCTAGGTCGGAACAGTTGCTGACTTCCAGTCCGGTGGTCGTGAGTTCGAGGCTCTGCTGGTGCAAGTCAACGAAATATATATTATATAATATATATATATATATATAGTGTTATGACCCCATGAAGTCTGGTGAAGCGAGTCTACCAGGTGAAAGTAATTTAATTCTGCTCTCTCTCTCTCTCTCTCTCTCTCTCTCTCTCTCTCTCTCTCTCTCTCTCTCTCTCTCTCTCTCTCTCTCTCTCTCTCTCTCTCTCTCTCTCTCGCTGTATATATATATATATATATATATATATATATATATATATATATATATATATATATATATTACATATATATATATATATATAATATATCGCGTCTCAGAAGAAGCACATGATTCCCCAAGGCAGGTACCCAAAACACCTCACTTCACTCAGGGGATTAACATCACAGCGCATCTCACAAATATTGGCGAAAAGGAATATGGTGAAAATAGACAGAATACCGCACAGATTTTCCTTAATCCTGTCCGCGAGCGTCATAAAGGGGCTTTACCCTCTGTCCAATATCTTGATATATATGCAGAGTGGTCAATGACACATTTGATCCAACTCAAATGATAACTATAAAAAAACACAGAACTAGTTTGTATATTAACTTTTTGGAATAAAGTTTAAGTATGAGGAGAGAGCACTAAGCCAGTATGGCTACCTAGCACTTGGAATGAAAAGGCTGATAATGATCTGAGGTATGAAGACAAGGAGCTGAGATATGAGGACAAGGAGCTGAGATATGAGGACAAGGAGCTGGGATATGGGGGGACAAGGAACTGGGGTAGAAAGACAAGGAACTGGGGTAGGAGGACAAGGAACTGGGGTAGGAGGACAAGGAACTGGGGTAGGATGACAAGGAACTGGGGTAGGAGGACAAGGAGGTGGAATAAAAGGAAGAGTTGAAGGAACAGTGCCCAATACCTTTGACCATCATCTATTGAGCGCCAATCCAACATGGAGCGAGCCGTCGCCGTACCGACCAGTCCAAGTGGAGTTGGTATTTTATAGCATAGCGCTATATATGTTCTGGCATATAACCTAATAAGATAACTGTTTATAAAGCCAATAACAAAATATTTTTACAAGTATAGCTAATGTATATTCACTATGATATCTGTCTCGACCTGTCTGTGTATATCTGTATATATCTACCTCTCAGCCTCTCTCTCTCTCTCTCTCTCTCTCTCTCTCTCTCTCTCTCTCTCTCTCTCTCTCTCTCTCTCTCTCTCTCTCGCTCTCTCTCTCTCTCTCTCTGCCCTGGTCGCTTAGTTCTGGGATTAGACTAGTGGCATACCTCTGAACTTTCTTCAGTTTCATCTTGTGCTTGACAAGATACGGACTCCATGATGGAGCCACATACTACAGGATTGGTCTCAAATATGTAGCACACAGGATTCTGAATGATTCCTTACACAAGTTTCTTAAGGCAGTTCTGATGTTAGCCAGTCATGCATACGCCACTGATGATATTCTTTTGACATGGGCTTCAGAGTTATTGCATTAATCTAAGATCGTTCGCAAGGCGGGTCTAGGAGCCTGGCTCGACCCTAGCTCTGTATCAGTGCACCTAGGTGAGTACACACATCTGTGCTGTCAGTCATCAGGGGAATACTGAGTCCCGCACGACAGGCTTCCCCCTCCTAGTATGGCTTCCTGCATACTGCCCCAGCCCGCCCTCAGCTACCAGTCACAGCAGCTCCTGGGTAGCGCACCACAGCTGATACTAGCTCCTGGGTAGGGCACCACAGTTGATACCAGCTCCTGGGTAGCGCACCACAGCTGATACTAGCTCCTGGGTAGCGCACCACAGTTGATACCAGCTCCTGGGTAGCGCACCACAGTTGATACTAGCTCCTGGGTAGCGCACCACAGTTGATACCAGCCCCTGGGTAGGGCACCACAGTTGATACCAGCTCCTGGGTAGGGCACCACAGTTGATACCAGCCCCTGGGTAGTGCACGAGATGTGGGAACTAGCTCTCAGTATGGCATAATAGCTGACAACATCTTCTGGGAGAGTACGAGAGCTGACAACATCTGCTGGGAGGGTACGAGAGCTGACAACATCTGCTGGGAGGGTACGAGAGCTGACAACATCTGCTGGGAGGGTACAATAGCTGACAACATCTGCTGGGAGGGTACAATAGCTGACAACATCTGCTGGGAGGGTACGAGAGCTGACAACATCTGCTGGGAGGGTACGAGAGCTGACAACATCTGCTGGGAGGGTACGAGAGCTGACAACATCTGGGAGGGTACGAGAGCTGACAACATCTGCTGGGAGGGTACAATAGCTGACAACATCTGCTGGGAGGGTACGAGAGCTGACAACATCTGCTGGGAGGGTACGAGAGCTGACAACATCTGCTGGGAGGGTACGATAGCTGACATCATCTGCTGGGAGGGTACAATAGCTGACAACATCTGCTGGGAGGGTACAATAGCTGACAACAGGGATGAGAGTCCTTCTCATCCCTGTCTTATGTGTGTTATCTGTCTGTATTCGCCTCTTCACTCTGTCTATGAACTCCCTGCCTCCTGCCTCCCTCTCTCTCTTTTATATAAAAATTATGTTATCCCGTTTTCACGTGTCTTCGGGGGCTGGAAAATTCATCCTTTCCAGCAGCATCCGTCTTGTAGTAATCAAGTTCTATTGTCTTCGGCACGCGATCATTGACCAGTAATTTCTGGGTTGAATTTCTTCAATCACACCCAGCAAATTCAATACCTTCTCTTTTCTTACGATGTTAATTTAATTCATATTCGCAAACATAACACGTACACACACACACACATCCTGCACCTCACGTCGTTGGAAGACAGAAAAGCTCGGGGAGACATGATCACCACATACAAAATATTCAGTTCCAAATGTAGATATTATAGAGCCCTGTAGGCTCAGGAAGCTGTACACCAGTTGACTGACAGTTGAGAGGCGGGACTAAAGAGCCAGAGCTCAACCCCCGCAAGCACGACTAGGAGAGTATAACTAGGTGAGAGACACACTCACACACACACACACACACACACACACACACACACACACACACACACACACACACACACACACACACACTGTGTTAGGAAGGCGAGTGAGTCCGGCATGGTTGAGTTGTTTTGGAGTGAGAAGACCGCATGTTTACAGCCTGAGAATGCCACTAACATCGACAGTTAACCTCAGACTGAAAAGTCTAACAGTAAAGTGGGAGATCTAATAGGAGTCGGTGAATCTAATAGAAACATCAACTGCAAGTGAGGAAACTTAGACGTGCATAAAAGAAGAATCAAAGTAGAAACATTCTACTCAATATTGAGAAGACGGACGGATCACCACGACCATAGAACACAACGCATTATCAAATCACCTATTTGTGCTTGTTAAGGGGGTGGGCGGGTGGCTGGTAAGTGGCCCCTCTTATTCATATCATATTCTGTACAGGGATATTTAAAGTCATATGTAGCTAATAATAACCAAAAATTCTTAATGGCTAATTAAATTCTTAATTCTTAACCAAAAATTTAATGGTTAAAGTGAATAGAAGCGGGGAACAAGTCCCTCAACATGTGATTCGTAGAAGGTAGTTAACACCCTATTACCACACTGACCTTCCACTACCCCCCTCCCTCTCCTCTATCCCCCCTCTCCTCTATCCCCCGTCTCCCCCACCCCACTCTCACTCAGTCACTCTCACCCAATACTCCCCCCCCCCTACACACACACACGCACGCATGCACACAGTCGAGTGGACAGCTTGTAGTTAGGCTGAATGTCAGAGAACTGTTATGATAAATACTACATCATATTTTGTCTGTTTGGGATTTTGACGTTAAAATGCGGTTAAAGAGGACAGTTTGTTGTATGTGAAAGGACTTGGGAGAGCTTGTGGAGAATATTGAGAATAGTTTGCGAGGGATTTGGGAAGGGTATGTGGGGGGAAATCTGGAAACGTGAATAAGTTGCAAATGTGTACGGAATGTGATGAAGAATATGGTTAGCTATGTGATACTGAGGTACCTGGACATTTATACAGCTGCCCAACACTATATGAAGAGTTACACAGTGTGTGTGTCAAGAACCAGCTGTGTGATATTGATGTACCTGGACATTTATACAGCTGCCCTAGACTATATGAAGGTTTACACAGTGTGTGTCAAGAGCCAGCTGTGTGATACTGATGTACCTGGACATTTATACAGCTGCCCAACACTATATGAAGAGTTACACAGTGTGTCAAGAACCAGCTGTGTGATATTGATGTACCTGGACATTTATACAGCTGCCCAAGATTATTTGAAGGGTTACACAGTGTGTCAAGAGCCAGCTGTGTGATACTAAGGTACCTGGACATTTATACAGCTGCCCAAGATTATTTGAAGGGTTACACAGTGTGTCAAGAGCCAGCTGTGTGATACTAAGGTACCTGGACATTTATACAGCTGCCCAAGATTATTTGAAGGGTTACACAGTGTGTCAAGAGCCAGCTGTGTGATACTAAGGTACCTGGACATTTATACAGCTGCCCTAGACTATATGAAGGGTTACACAGTGTGTGTCAAGAGCCAGCTGTGTGATGATAAAAATCCCCATCTTGAAGGATGATCACAGAGAAGTATGGAAAAGCTTTTAGCACACATTCCTGTCCTGAGATGGAAAGGATATTAGTCGGTAGGAAAGGGACATGGGACAGGAAGGATGGGAGATGAGACGGGATGGAGGAGAGCTATGAAGGGAGGGAGGGAGGGAGGGACCAGGTACCGATTATCCCTTCGAATACTGAAGCACGTGTTTTTGTGATTATTTTATGTATATATAAATATAACACTGAACCTCCAAGTGTATATATATATATATATATATATATATATATATATATATATATATATATATATATATTGTTAAAACTGTACTGTAGAAATAAACATTTCATTCACCTGGGGACTTGGAGGCTCGAACCGCAGACCCCCAAAGTGGTCTGTGGTTCGAGAAGGAAACAAATGAAGACGTCAAGTGTGTTGTTGATATGTCTCTCACGCCCCTTCCCCACCAGGGGGAGCACTGGGGGGTACTTGTCATGGGAGCCGGAATACTGGGGTGGGGGAACTGACGGTTGTGACTGGGGGGGACTACTAGAGAGGGGGAGACTGAAGGGGGGGGATGTCACATACACTCTTGCTAACTTGGTGGGTTGTTTACATTGCCAGCTGGGTGATGTCGAGGGGGTTGGGGAGGACTGATAAAAGATGGGGGGGTGCTTGTAGGGGGGGGGTGAAGGGTGACAGGAGGTGGGAGGTTTTGGGCGAGGGGTGGAGGGAGCCAGGCGAGTGTGTGTGGACTAGGGGCTATTGTATAGTGTGGCGTGTGTAGGGGTGATATAAGTTGGCGTGTGTGCGGAGAGATGACACAGGATGGAATGTGTGTGTGGGGGGTGACATAGGATGGCCTGTGTGAGGATGGGGGGAGATATAGGATGGCTTATATGGTAGGAGTTTTTGAGGGGTGGTGCATGAGTACTCAATTGTAATCATCGAACAATGTTTGCAGGAGTTAAACTTCGGCTCTTTGGTCCCGTCTCTCAACTGTCAATCAACTGGTGTACAGGTTCCCGAGCCGACTGGGCTCTATCGTATCTACACATGAAACGGTGTATGAAGTCAGCCTCCACCACATCTCTTCCTAATACATTCCATTTGTTAACTACTCTGACACTGAGAACATTCTTTATAATGTCTCCGTGGCTCTTTCGGGTACTAATTCCACATGTGTTCCCTTGTTCGTGTTCACCCGCACTAAATAATCCGTCCTTATCTTCCTTATACATTCCTCTGAGAATTTTATATGGAGTAATTGTATCTCCTCAAACTCTTCTGTCTTTCAGTGATGTAAGGTTTATTCCTGTAGATTTTCCTCCTAACTTATACCTACCTCTCGGCTCTTCAACTAGTTTGATGGCATATTTCGGCTCTTCAACTAGTTTGATGGCATATTTCTGAAAATTTTGTAACTTTGTCTTATGCCGGACTAGATATAGATTCCATGCAGAAGTTGCATACTCCAGGATTGATCTGACATATGTGATATACAAGATTCTGAATGAATCCTTTGATTAATATCTAAATGCAGTTCTTATGTTGGCCAGTCTAGCATATGGCTCTGATGATATCCGTGGCGTATGTGTGGAGTGTTTATCTCTCTGGCCTCATTATATACTGCACCCCACACATCTCTATGCTGGCCACCCGACCCCCAAATGATTTTCCTGCTAATCCATTATATTTCTTTGGGGATTCTCATGTCTTTTATGACCATAGAAACCAATTGACTACGAATCGAGGCTTCAAGCGAGGGAAAGAACTCAGACTTTCACCGCGTTGTGAGGATGAAGACCCAGTAAATGTCTGAGTGAGTTCTTGTATTGACGTCTTAATTAACTCAGTCAGGTTGACTACACAATGTAACACAAGTTTTGTTACTGAGTAATATGTGTTATTTTCTGGTTGCTTATGCCTCCAAAATACAATATAGAAAATACCTATTATTCCCCTGAAACTTTGATATGGCCTTTGCCTAAGACACCTTAGTGAAGACGTTGTAAAGGTACTTAAATGCTGACTCCTAAATTTAAATAAGCAGTTGTACTTTTAACCCCACATATTATGATGAGTAGACACAATAATAAAGAAAAGTATTTGTAAATTTCTAATTGACTTTGCAACACCAATTTTTCCTTTAAACTCGTTAAATAAGCTAAAAGATATATTTGGCAATATTTTATTCCCCAAATCTCAGTATGTAGAGCCCAAAATTAGTCAAGAACCGATAATTAGTTATAAGAATTAAATTGGTTGCATTTTATAGTAATATACTTAAGCATATTTGCATTTATGCAACATCCATATACTATATGAAGAACTATAAAACCAAGCACTATGCATTACCCCACAGACCATGTTCATCTTGCGTTGGGTAAACATATAGTGGACCCTGTTCTATATGCAATCGTAACCCCACTATATTACAATGCCTTGCAATAACATGCAACAATGTTCAATATTCTGCAATCTTAATGGATGCGGTTGAGCATGAGGTGGTTTGAATTAGAATTATATTGTTTACTAATAACACTGAGCATTTTGAATAGTATGTTAGTATGTGTGTTGCCTTACACACAGCGTCATCAACTACACAACGAGTTGACAGGTGCGTGATCAAGCCTTCACACTAGTTGACAGGTGTGACTACCACTTCTTTCAAGGAGTAAACTGACGCCATATCTTCAACACAACAGCAGAAGATCCAATGCATATTGTACCTACATAGAAATAGAACATGAATATGATCGCCCCCACACACTAGAACTCAAGCATGATTGCCTCCCCCCACACTAGAACTAGAATACAACATTCACACACTACAACCCAAGCTTTTTAGCCGCCACACACTAGAACACAAATATAATTGTGTCCACACACTAGAACACAAATATGATTGTGTCCACACACTAGAACACAAATATGATTGTGTCCACACACTAGAACACAAATATGATTGTGTCCACACACGAAAACACACACACACGACCCCTCCCGCCCCGACCACACACACAAGCACACAAAAGTGATCGTCTTGAAACTCCCTGAGCACGCGTATCACTCACCAAATGCTTAAATGGCTGCCTGGGATGACTTGCCAGCGAGAGAGAGCTCCATTAGCTTCATCCCTCCAAACAATCACTCTGTCAGCTCGTCTGAAAGGTCTCGTAAGGAAAAAGATATCTGAACAAGAAATCATATTTCACTGCTTCATCCATCAATCATAATTGATTTTACCAAGAGGATTCCTATTGTTAGTATTATTTAAGAAAGCTCATTCTCCAGGTGCGTAAATGACAGTATTTGTTTACTATCGTTCAACGGCCTATTAGAGACTCGCCTTTCATGTCCCCGGCCTGCTAGCATGAAGGCAGCCCATCTGATAAACGGTTAGTTATGAAGTACTCATTTTGACTTATTACTGCCTTTACAACATGTTCTTATATATTGGAGAGAGGTAGGTGGTGGTGGGTACGCAGGGAGCGTGAGACCAAGTATTTAAAACGTGCTGGGCTAAATTTAAGTGTGCACGCGTATAATGTCCCCAAGGCTTGGGGAACCCAGCCACTAAAATCTTGATGGAGGCGAGACGGCTTCCTCCTCCTAACTCAGTAGCCGCGAGAACACACCCCCCACCCCTCATTCCCCACCCCGCACACACACACACACACACACACACACACGCAAGTAACCGTGAGGTTCCCCACCCACTAACACAAACCAATTGCTGCAAATATCCCTCCCACCAGTTCACCATCTGCGAGACACCCCCATATTAACCCTCTTACAATCATGCACCCCTGAACACTCCAGCTCACCAGAAACATAGCCACAACATCCCTCAAAGACCATCTGTTTATCCCATCTGTGTCAACTTCACACCTGCTAGTGTTACGTCTCTTGCTTACTTGGTCACACCTTATACCTCATACTCAACCCGTCCCTACAGAGATTACTTAATTAATAACCTAGGACAGAACTGATTAAACGTTGCTGTATACTGCAAAATTATTCTTATTTAGCATTCCAGCAACATGCATCAACATTTGAACATAATCATTAAATGCTGAAGGCCTATAGGCCTATACGAGCCAGCTCGTATCCACCTTGACTCATGCAGTGTGGATTTGAATAGCAGCAGTGCAGAAATACTTCAGAAATTATTTAAACTTATAGATCACTCTAGAATATTGACAAAAAAGTGAAAAGTTTGTACCAACATCGCAAGTCCAATAATGTATGGTCAGATAGGTCTTAGGAATAAGTTGTTTCACTAAGTCACTTCCCAGCATCCTCTGCCCTGGACATCTTCCCCAAAGCATCATTTATCTCACTAAGTCTTCCTGTGTCTATACCACATACATGTGTCTGACTTTATACTCTATGTCTTCATTATAAATTTTGTCATTCTTACAACTTTATGCCCTCTATCTGACTCTCTGCCCTTGCTATACTTTGATTCTCATTTGTTAAATATATTTTTTTCCATTTGTTTAACTTGGATGTTGCCTCTCTCAACACTCCCAACACCTATGTGCCTCTGACAATGCTCCCAGCACCGGCATGGTCTCTCTCTATGCCCCAATGCATATGTGATATCTCTCTCTGTGCTCCCAACACCTGTGTGTGTGAGGCGTCTATGCTCGCAACACCTGTGGGACCTTTCTCTATGCTCACAACACCTGCGGGAGCTTTGTGTTCCAAGAGCCTGTTCTGTCTCTCTCAACAACTGTACCCCCTTTCACCGATCCGAACACTTGATGCTCTCAATATCTGTGGGGGCCTCTCGAAACGCTCCCCAAACCTGTGTGTGTGTGTGTGTGTGTGTGTGTGTGTGTGTGTGTGTGTGTGTGTGTGTGTGTGTGTGTGTGTGTGTGTGTGTGTGGCCTTTATTTATGCACCAGTGTGCCATCTCACTATAATGCTCCCTAAACATGTGTGGCCTCCCTCAATGCTCCGACACATGTGAGTGGCCTCTCTCTCTCCAACACCTGTTTTGCTTTCTCTCTACGCTTCCAACACCTGTGTGACCTTTGTTAACGCTTCCAACACCTGTGTGACCTTTGTTAACGCTTCCAACACCTGTGTGACCTTTGTTAACGCTTCCAACACCTGTGTGACCTTTGTTAACGCTTCCAACACCTGTGTGACCTTTGTTAACGCTTCCAACACCTGTGTGACCTTTCGTAACGCTTCCAACACCTGTGTGACCTTTGTTAACGCTCCCAACACCTGAGGAACATCTCTGTACGCTCTAACTCACTGGTATTATATCCCCCACTGAGACTATATCCTGCACATAGATTATATCCCCCACCGAGACTATATCCTCCACCGAGACTATATCCTCCACCGAGACTATATCCTCCACCGAGACTATATCCTCCACTGAGAATATATCATCTGAGAATATATCCACCTCTTATATTTGCTCCGATGAAAATATATTCTCCATTAAGAATATATAGTCCACTAAGAATGTAACCTCCACTAGTATATGTTTCTTTATATAATATCGGTAGTAAAATATTGCGTAACATTTGAAGATTCCTGTGTTTTCATTTTAAACAAAATTCGGCTTTTGTCACCACTGAAAGGCAAAACATCAGAATATTTTTTTCTTTCGAACAAAATAAGCATCCTGCCATTTGTTCCATGGGCCAAATAGCCTCATTAAACTTTGACTGGCGTCAAGAAGTATTTAAGGAGCGCAAATTCTCTGAAAGTTTGCGTCGTAATAAGAAACTGAGATGAGAGAAACGTTTTCGCGAAGATTTTGTTGCACCAGCTGGTAATGTTTTTTTCCCTTATTACTTCTGTTTGAAGAAATGTTTATTGTTGTTGTTAGTGTATCTGTTTTTCTGGGGAAGAGTGTGTGTGTGTGTGTGTGTGTGTGTGTGTGTGTGTGTGTGTGTGTGTGTGTGTGTGTGTGTGTGTGTGTGTACTCACCTATTTGTGATTGCGTGGGCTGAGCTCTGGCTCTTTGGTCCCGCCTCTCAACTGTCAATCAACTGAAGTACCGGTTCCTGAGCCTATTGGGCTCTATCATATATACATTTGAAACTATGTATGAAGTCTGCCTCCACCACATCACGTCCTAAATCATTCTATTTGTCAACAACTCTGACACAAATTAAAACAACTTCTAATGTCTTTATGGCCCATTTGGACACTCAATTTCCACCTGTGTCCCCTAGTGCGTGTGCCCCTTGTGTTAAATAGCCTGTCTTTATCTACCCTATCAATTCCTTTGAAAATTTCGTATGTGGTGATCATGTCCCCCCTAACTCTTCTGTCTTCCAGCGACGTGAAGTTAATTTCCGTTGTCTCTCCTTGTGGCTCATACCTCTCAGTTAAGGTACTAGTCTGGTGGCAAACCATTGAACCTTCTCCAGTTTAGTCTTATGCTTGACTATATATGGACTCCATGCTGGAGCCGCATACTTCAGGATTGGTCTTGCATATGTGGTATACAAAGTTCTGAATGATTCCTTACACAAGTTTCAAAAGGCCGTTCTTATGTTGGCCAACCTGGCATATGCCTTTAATGTTATCCTCTTGATATGGGCTTCAGGGGACAGGTCAAGCGTGATACCAACCCCCAGGTCTTTCTCTCTCTCTCTCTCTCTCGGATTCTTGAAGAATTTCCTCTCCCAAATGATACCTTGTATCTGGCCTCATGCTCTCTACATCTATCTTCATTTCATTACATTTCACTACATTTCCTTGGGTTAATCTCTAATAACCATTTGTTAGACCATATCTTCAGTTTGTCCAGTTCATCTTGAAGCATCAAGCAGTCCTCCTCTGTTTTAACTATTCTCATAATTTTGGCATCTTTAGCAAAAATTGAGAGGAATGAGTCTGTACCCCTCTGGAAAATCATTTACATATATCAGAAATAATTCTGATTATTAATTTCTCCTAATTCTGAAATAATTTCAGTTACGAGAGAAATAATATATCGCTGGATATATCAAATAAAATTTTGATAATGGATAATAACGTTGGATAATAATAAAATTTAATATCTTTAAACTTTAATCCACTCTTCCATAATGCCATAAATTGTAATCAAATTTTAATGTCTCTTTCTGCACGCTGTGCCAAATTGTCCGTGTAGTTGGTAGCGTGCCGGAAGAGTCCACATTGTGCCACGGTCGAGTTGGCACTGCCCTGGCCCGACATACCTCTCAGCACTCCATGACATGTTTTTCGGAGACGCTCAAGACATAAGGCAGCACATAAGCTGCCTCTGCATTTCATTTCTCCCCAACCGGCCAATTATCCGCGTCCACAACGGTGAAAGGAGAACAGAAACACTTTAGGTGTCCTATTAAATCTTCAAATGGCACCAGTATGAGGTTAGAGAAGGACTGCAGAGAGACGTGTAGCAAATGTTGACGTTCTATGTTTCATGAAATATATATATATATATATATATATATATATATATATATATATATATATATATATATATATATATATATATATATGTCGTACCTAATAGCCAGAACGCACTTGTCAGCCTACTATGCAAGGCCAGATTTGCCTAATAAGCCAAGTTTTCCTGAATTAATATATTTTCTCTATTTTTTTTTTCTTATGAAATGATAAAGCTACCCATTTCATTATGTATGAGGTCAATTTTTTTATTGGAGTTAAAATTAACGTAGATATATGACCAAACCTAACCAACCCTACCTAACCTAACCTAACCTATCTTTAGAGGTTAGGTTAGGTGAGGTAGCCGAAAAAGTTAGGTTAGGTTAGGTAGGTTAGGTTGTCGAAAAACAATTAATTCAGGAAAACTTGGCTTATTAGGCAAATCGGGCCTTGCATAGTGGGCATAAAAGTGCGTTCTGGCTACTAGGTACGACATATATATATATATATATATATATATATATATATATATATATATATATATATATATATATTAGTATGTTTTGGTAGCAGTCTTTCCTGTAGACATATATTATTAAATATGACCGAAAAAGTAAGATTAATAATTCTAACACGAATTTTCTCAATGTTTCTTTTTTATTTACCATATATATATATATATATATATATATATATATATATATATATATATATATATATATATATATATATATATATATATATATATGTTGTTGAATAGGACCGAAAAGGTAAGATTAATAATTCTAACACGAATCTTCTCAATATTTCTTATGTTTTTCTTCACTGTCGGTGGTAATACAAATAACAATTCTCCGAAATTCATTTTTTAATTGTCTGACGCCTGAACGCGTTTCGTAATTCGTATTACATTTTCAAAGACAATTTACACACAAATTCTTCGTACTTATACTCTATTGGATGAGGTGATATGGTACAAAAGTTTTGGGTGAGGTGACAAACACAAGACAGAACACGAAACAATGGGTATAAATTAGATAAGTGAACATATGAATGGAAGTAACTGCAGAAGGTCTATTGGCCCATACTTCCTCTTGCTGCTTCCATATTGGTTCGGGGTCTTGAAGTAGGTAGAATATAGTTGTGCATTAATTGGCTGTTGATTGCTGGTGTTGACTTTTTGATGTGTAGTGCCTCGCAGATGTCAAGCCGCCTGCTATCACCGTACCTATCGATGATTTCTGTGTTTTTGTTAAGATTTCTCTGGTGATGGTCTGGTTGTGAGAAGAGATTATGTGTTCCTTGATGGCTCCCTGTTGCTTATGCATTGTTAGTCGCCTAGAAAGAGACGTTGTTGTCGTGCCTATATACTGAGTTCTTTGGGGCTTACAGTCCCCAAGTGGGCATTTAAAGGCATAGACGACGTTGGTCTCCTTCAAAGCCTTCTGCTTGGTGTCTGGCGAGTTTTTCATGAGTAGATTGGCCGTTTTCTTGGATTTATAATAAATTATCAATTGTATTTTCTGATTTTTGTCTGTAGGGATGACGTTCCTATGTTGTTTACATATAATGTTGTACTGTATACATTTTTAATAAATGAAAAAAATGCCTCTAGTGTTTAGCAGGAGCAACAAACACACTCCACTGGGATTTACCCACAATAAGACCAAGCGAGGTGGGAGAATATGATAATGCACTTTGACACCTGGTTCACCTCCAGGATGCCTTCAAATTTTCTTTAGTTTAAGGTATTTGCATCTCAAAGCTTAGGGGGCGCCTGCAAATGTGGCACTCTGGCTTCGTGTGAATGAGATCAGAGAAGGAAAATAAGAGCTCGTATAACATTTCGGCAAAGAGCTGAAAACCACAATTTAAAACCTCACCTTAGAACACCTTCATGGATTAACAGAACTTAAACAAAAATATTTACAACAGTAATAACACGAAAAAGACACGAGTTAAAAAATCTATATGTATTTTTGATTGTTCGAAAGCATCATAGTGTAACATGGAATCTTAAGATTATGCAAGTACGTGTATAAGTTAGAATAGTGATATAAGAAAACTGTTTTTTTGCTTAATTGTTCATGGAAAATTAAAAAAAAAATTCTTATCGGAGTACTGCTTTTGTTTGCTTTAGTTCTGGAAAATTACTGCTTTTATTTTAATACACCTGTTTTTATTTAACATATTACACAAAAATTGTTGTGTTTGTTTAACATAGTTCCGAAAAATTCCTATTTTTAAACACGGAAATCACAGTAACGTGTTATATCTATCAGAAAACCTTCGGAGCAAGACAGGGATCAAATCAGGACGTTGGTTCGATCTCCTTCTAGATCAAAAGGTTTCCTTATTACTGTTTTTTCTTTAACATTGTCACGAAAAACATTTATTTCTGTTTAACATTGTCTTTAAAAATCACTGTTTTTCTTTAACTCTGTCCTGGATTTTTTTTTTTTTTTACATTGTCCTGGAAAATTAATGTTTTTGTTTAACATAGTCAGAATAAAGTAGTTTTTGTTTACCAGTGTCAGGAAAATTACTGTTTTTTTAATACAAAATTGTTGTTTGTTATAATATGTATGAATGCAATTATAATAATTCTAATAATTGTGAAACAATAATTTTTAATATTATTTATGAATTA
The DNA here is from genome assembly GCF_040958095.1 of Procambarus clarkii. NCBI lineage: Eukaryota > Metazoa > Arthropoda > Malacostraca > Decapoda > Cambaridae > Procambarus > Procambarus clarkii. Next base: position 12,017,441 of record NC_091239.1, on the reverse strand, counting down.
ATATGGTAATCATATCAGTAGATATGATAGAGGAAAATAGGTAGGGAGTCAGTATATTAGACAACTGGCGGTAAGATAGGCGGGGTTAAAGAGCTAACAGTTCGATCCTACCGGCATATATATATATATATATATATATATATATATATATATATATATATATATAACATAATGTTCCGCGGGTCTGAGCTTAATAGATGATAATGAACCCAGCTTGTGTTGCCTGTCAACCCTTCGTGGAGCTCCTTAAAACTGAGTTTAATTCTCCGTCAGAGTTGATAAATTGCTGCTTTTTCTAAACAAAACAGAAGATGAAGTATTGAGCGGCCTTGTTGTACACGCTGATCAAGGTTGTTATAGTGGTGAGGAAGTTGTCGTAGAGAGGTTTTTGATTATGTTGAAGGTAAGATGGTAATTTAATAATAATAATTTAATAATTCAATTTTCTCGGGGAACAAGCAGACTGTCAGTAGCGGAGTGGGGGGGGGGGGCTGAGGGGGGGGATACTGTCAGCCGCGGGGTGGGGGGGGAGACATGTAGGTTGTCAGCCGTGTGAGAGGGTGTCAGCCACCATGAGAGAGGGTGTCAGCCACCATGGTAGAGGGTGTCAGCCACCATGAGAGAGGGTGTCAGCCACCATGGTAGAGGGTGTCAGCCACCATGAGAGAGGGTGTCAGCCACCATGGTAGAGGGTGTCAGCCACCATGAGAGAGGGTGTCAGCCACCATGGTAGAGGGTGTCAGCCACCATGAGAGAGGGTGTCAGCCACCATGGTAGAGGGTGTCAGCTACCATGAGAGAGGGTGTCAGCCACCATGGTAGAGGGTGTCAGCCACCATGAGAGAGGGTGTCAGCCACCATGGTAGAGGGTGTCAGCCACCATGAGAGAGGGTGTCAGCCACCATGGTAGAGGGTGTCAGCCATGGGAGAGGGTGTCAGCCATGGGAGAGGGTGTCAGCCATGGGAAAGGGTGTCAGCCATGAGAGAGGGCGTCAGCCACCATGGGGGAGGGTGTCAGCCACCATGGGGGAGGGTGTCAGCCACCATGGGGGAGGGTGTCAGCCACCATGGGGGAGGGTGTCAGCCACCATGGGGGAGGGTGTCAGCCACCATGGGGGAGGGTGTCAGCCACCATGGGGGAGGGTGTCAGCCCTAGGAGAGGGTGTCAGCCACCATGGGAGAGCAACCCGTCCTCTTAAAAATAACGTCACTTTTGGCTGGTATGCGCGATATGGCCAAATTTGGACGTAATTTGAAATGAAATCGACTCACAAAAGTGACGTTCTGTTCCGTTTTCTATTTGAGTCGTCCGGCCTACGCGCAGAGGTTATAAGAGGACACTTTAAATTAACGTTTTTCATAACGTTTTGAAACTTTATGAGAATTTCCTGCCCACCTAACCTATCAGAGGACCCTTAACTTACTGTTGTTGAAAAAAAAAATCCCAAATTTATTTTCATATATTTTTCATTTTCAAATTACGTCCAAATTCGGCCATACGGGCAAACGGCCAAAAGCGACGTTCTTTTTAAGAGGACAGGTTGGGGAGAGAGTGTAGGTGTAGACCGGCGACTACTCTGCACTACACTACATATCTCTGTACTCATCTACTCTACTCTGGTGTACTCTACTACCACTACACTATACAACTCTTCACCAGTCTTCACATCTTGTGTTTTTTTAATTCTCACTTTCTAATCAATCACAATTTATTCTATATTAAAAAATAATTTACACAATTAAAAATAAACATAAAAAAGATGTATGACCCATATATGGTGGCACTATTTTGTATAAAAAAGATCACGATGTATAGTGGGTAAAATATATAAATACAAAAGTTACATATAACCGTCCACTATTTATATATATTATCGGCAAAATTCAACGTGGGCAACAGTTAACAATATATATTTTTTGTATAAACAACTTAGTATATACTTTCTAATTGCTTTTATTCAATTAATGTGACTGTTTTCTTTACGAATATACCTCCAAACAAATGGGAAATGAATATCTGGCAACTGGACTCATGGAAAGTGTTAAGCTTGCGAAGGGGGCACTAGGCTCATTACGTGATGGGCTGTTCTTAAGGGTGAACACCTGCTTGTCATCTCCACATCTTCGTGCCTGATAGTATATATATATTTGTGTGTGCCTCTGATTCTCTGTGAATACGTCACAATAACCTGTGGATGGGTTTCAGAATAACCAGATGTAGTGACAAGGTCTCGCCCAAGATTTTAGTAGACCATTACTCGACAAATCGTAAGTGTTTACTGCCTGGTACGTTATGAGATGTGGTCAGCTAACACGACTAGAGACGCTGGTCTGCGGATACACGCATAATTTGCCGTTAAATTTGGCTGCAAAATAACTGCAAGGAAGAATAATGGTTTAGTAGACAGAGTTAATGTTCCCAGTGATTTATACGGAGGAAAGTTAATCTGTTTTATACCGGACATAACGAGGTGCCTCGGGGCTTTTAGAAATATTATACATAATGCTGATTACTTGTATTTCTTTCTCTGTGATTGTCGCTTTAACACAAGAAATGTAATAATACTGTCACTATACCGCTTACTGTTAATAGTGCAGTGGCCGTCCCTGTTAATGTTAAGAATGCCATATTGTTTAAAGCTAACAATGCATTTGTTGCATCAGTGTAGATGGGAAAGTCAGCTATGATGCAACATTTAATGATTCTTGGTCATATCAGTGTTTTCATGTCACCTGTGACGCAACATATAGTGACGCATTGGTCGTACCAGTGTGTGTGTGTGTGTGTGTTTGAATATCAGATGAATGTCCAACTGTGTTAGATTAACGCAACGTTAATCCAACACAGTTGTATCGTCAGTTCAACTCCTGTAATCATGTACCCGATTTGTAAACATACCGGAACCAGCTGTTCAGTATGCTTTGATGGACAATAGTCCGTTAACGGGATGAATGAACAGAGATGATCAGGGTACATAACGGAGTTCCTCTCCACCGTGACATACTGTTATTTTGCTGTTAACACCACACGAGTGCCGTTTAACCAGTCGACATGGGAAAGCATTCCTGGACCTCATGAATATTAATGTCATAAGCCTCTGATATTAATGACTGCCCGCCTCATTTGCATACCAGGTAAGGGTAATCAAGGGGTGAGGGAAGAGAGTAGTATGGGAGGGGTTAGAGGGGAAACTATAGAGAGGACAGAGGCAGATGAGGACATTTTGATGTCAGCTAAAGAGGCAACGAGAAGGCAAATAAGACAGATATAGGAACCATGAGGAAGGTAGGAAAGGAAAGGGAATGTATACACTGATAAGGGAATCATAATCTTCCTATTTTAACTTTTCACATTAATTTTTTATCCATCCTCAACTATTTTCCTCTTCACTTCTACCTCTTCATCTCTCCTATCTCACTCGCGCTTCTACCCCTCAATCTCACCTCTCCCCCGTCACTCACTCCCACTCCTCTCTCTCTCTCTCTCACTCCTCCTCCCTCAGTCCCCTCTCTCTCCCCCTTACGGTGTTGTGACAGCTCACCTGTGGTCGTGGATCACCAGCGGCCCACCTGCTCTGTGGTGGTCACATTTGGCCTCTGTACCCTGGGTTACAGCGAACATTTGTTGTGGTGTGGGATGGCTTGTGTCTGGTTTGGGTTGTGTTGCCTTATGGGTGTGAGGTATTGTGTATGTGTTGCGGTGGTGTTGTGGGTGTTGTGTGTGTTTGGGATGATTTGCAATGCTTGTGCATGTGATGGTGGGGTGTTGTGCGTGTGTGTATTTGTCTGGGTTGTGTTGCGGTGGAGTTGTAGGGTCCTGTGTTTGTGTACTTGAGGTTTTGTCGTTGGCTTGTGGGATGAGGGTTGTGGGTTGGCTTATGTGTTTTTAAGATGTTTTGCGATGGGGTTGATAGTGTATATTTGAGGTGTGTTGTGATGGAGTTATGAGGTGTGTGTGTGTGTGTGTGCTTGGATACAAGTCGGCTTGGTACGCTGGAAAAGCACTTGGGCTTGTTGGAAGGCTTGAGTGACCTCACTTGACCCTTCTGCTCACCGCTTCCTAAACTACCTGTTGACTCCTCTCACTCTCTCCCAGCCTGTTGAATACTGAGTTCTACTGACGACTTGTGGCTCTCCTCCGGTGGCTCACAGGATGGATGTACAATCACCATTGCAATGTAATGGTACTAAACCTAAGGACTCTCATCTGTGCACTGTAGCATGTGCACTCTGGAGATTCCACGCAGGCTACACACGATGTGCACTTCCATTGCACCTTAAGACAGCCGTGAAATTCCATTCTCCCACAGTTAGGTTAGGCTGGGTTAGATTGGAGAATTTTAGTACACCATTTCCTATCTATTATGGCAACGCGAGAGGACAGGCTGGAGTGTTCCCGTATGACCATCGCTCAGGCTGCCACACTCATAAGTCAATGACTCGAAAACCATCACGGGTGGAAATTTACAACACCTATACCTGTCACATATGTATATTGGTCTGAAATGGGGTAATTAATTCAGTTTTTCTTTTTCTGGCGAGTGGAGTTTATTGTTGTTAGAAAACTGCTTGTTTCTCTGTCACTATTTATCTCTATCTCTCTCTGTATGTACATTATATATACAAGAGTGTGTTTTATGTTGTGTTTTCTCAGTAAGGGTTTGTTGTGGTTCCTAATGTTCATGTCGAATTTGTTTTCACTTTCTTTCTTCTTGCTCTCTTTCTCTTTCGTTTATTCTCTCTCTTGTTGTATCTCTATCTCTTTTTTTAACTAAGGCTAGGGTCTCTCTCTTCTCTCTCTCTCTCTCTCTCTCTCTCTCTCTCTCTCTCTCTCTCTCTCTCTCTCTCTCTCTCTCTCTCTCTCTCTCTCTCTCTCTCTCTCACTTCAACACGAGAATGAGAGCATCACTCTCATTCTCTGGCACGTGAGTGTTCACTTTTGGCTTCATCATGCCGCTCTTCAGTACATCCAAATTTAGACAGAATGCTGGTGTGATGAAGCCTGGTGGTGGCTGACCGGCGGATGACATGCGAGGGTTCTCCAGCCTGGCTAAAAAAGTTATTTGTCAAATAATAGTTTGCGTCAGAAGTTAGGAGAGGGAATGTTTATACGAGTTTCATATTGGCTATGTTGTCAGCCTGGTCCAGTTATATGCTTTGAGTTACGGTTGTGTTTGTTGAGTCGTAACTGCAGGCACGAATTTGCTGCAAATGAACGTTACAAGATGATAGAACTTCTGGCTACCCTCGCCTGGCCGTCATGCACTTCAGTGACCCGTTAACTCCAGCATTTACAGAAGCGTAACATTTACAGAAACGTAACATTTACAGAAGCAGAAGCTTCAACATCATAATCTTGAGTAAGTTTCCTCGTGTTTGCGGTACTCAGACCGCGAGTAGTCGAGACGCAGTTATCGCAATGCTTAAGCCACTTGCAGCCGCAGCGAAGAATAATATGATTGAAATCGACTTGAGAATGGTCCAGGACGGACCGAAACGTCGTCGTCCCTTCACATTCTAGTATGTGGTCTTGTCATCATATGATTGAAGGTGTGTTTGCTTGGTGTGAATTAACTTAAATACGTACTAATAGATTTTATGCAACAATCGTCTTACATTCGTGATTGTGGGAGCCTCGGGTTGATTCACGTGCAAACACCTTGAATAGATGAGCAGTTGAATCTGTGAGATTGGAGAGTCTCTGAGCTCAACAAAATGCGCCTAGCAATGAATGACGACTATTACGAGTGCCACTAAGCAGTGTGGCCGTGTCAGTGACTATCACTTGGGGGCCACACCATGTGTAGTCACGCGAGGGTAGGTTGATAGTGTCAGGCAGGGCGTTTGGAATTTTCAAGAATTCAAACAATACACCTTGAGGGCACTTCAGATTTATCATTTGATTATATAAAATCAAATGATTATTCGGGGGACCTGCTGCCTGGGTAACAGCTTCTCCCCCGAATCAACCTACCCTGGCTTTGCGCCCTGGTGAGGCCACTCCAGACCAGGCCGACCCCAGAGCGCAACTCCATAGTCTACTGAGGCTGATGGATGCCTACTATATATATATATATATATATATATATATATATATATATATATATATATATATATATAATTATTGTGCTTGGTTTGTGCAGCCTTAGTGTAGGAAAATGAAAGCCTTGTGAAGCCTAGCTTGCAGAATTTATTACAATGTAAATAACTATTTCTCTCTGACTCTCTCTGACTCGCTCTCTGTCTCTCTCTCTCTCTCTGACTCGCTCACTCTCTCTCTCTCTCTTTCTTTTTCTCTCTCTGACTCTATCTCTCTCTCTGTCTTCTCTGTTTCTCTCTCTCTCCCTCCGTCTCACCCTCGTGCACCCAACACACATTTCTTTGAAACACCTCCAGTAACAAAAAGGTGTCACTAGCCTAATAATACCACACACAGGAGTTGACTCGAGTAGTTTAACGGATTAAATTACGACTCCTGCTGGCTGAGGTCGATGTGTGATGCTTGGTGGGGCGTCTCGCCTGGTTACCGAGCATCAAGAGCACGCCTTCAGTACCGTGGCCGCGTGTGGCGTGCTCTCGTCTGGTCTGCCTGTACAAAGGCCGGGTTGAGGTAGTGTGCATTGTCCTGGAACTTGTAAAGTTAGCTTTCATTCAAGGCTGGTTTAATGTGTGGCGGATTAAATGTTGGGTAAAGAGTTTGTGTCTAAGTGCGAGTGAGTGAGAGTGTGATTTTGCTGCAAGATATTGCTTGGATTCGTAGGTGTAAATTATTGTAACGATTATAGTTGACTCACTTAGGTCTCCGTGGTGTAGTGGTAAGACACTAGCCTGGCGTTCCGCGAGCGCTTTGCCATGGGTTCGTATCCTGGGCGGGGAGGATTTACTGGGCGCAAATCCTTAACTGTAGCCTCTGTTTAGCTCAACAGTAAATGGGTACTTGGTTGTAACAACGATTCTTCGCGGCAGGGATCGTATTCCAGGGACCTGCCCGAAACGCTACGCGTACTAGTGGCTCTACAAGAATGTAACAAATCTTGTATATATCTCAAAAAAAAAACATTTCCAACCTAATCAAACTAAACATAATTTTCAAATGTAACTCATGTGTGACCAACATTGTTGGGCCTGCCTCTTGCTAATTAGTAGCTGGTGCTTTAATACCACTAGTTCCGCTCTAGTTCAGTCGCACTTACACTAGGAAATATAGATTAAGTGGCTGTCCACATCTCATTAAGTTGCAGGCGCTAACTGCTTGCAATGCTTTATTTTATTTCATTTCATTCGACACATTAGCGCTTCTAGCTTTCACGTACGTTCTCTGTCGTGTCAAATAATCCCTAATTGTTAAAAGCGCTCCAGTAAAAACCGCATCCAAGTCTCACAGTAATGTTTTCGTTGGGATAATGTCTTCTCTGGTTATTTTCTTGTAATGTTATTATATTGAGCACCCTAAGTCCGTCAACACACTTTAGTGTTCTTATTTCTACCAACCAACAACGTGTCTTAATTATCCAGTGTTCCACAATATGAAAATTTGCCACTATCACTCGTTTGATATAACTGAAGTGTTGGTTTGTAAAGATTTGGTCTAGGGCTCAAGGCCTGTCAACATGTGGAGGGTTAAGGCCATCATAATAACTTACCAACCAAGTTCACTTAGTTCACCTGAAATATAATCATAACTTAAGTTATGAACATTGCTCGGAGCTCTGAATATTTTCATCAAGATATATATATAATCCTTCAGTGGCTCTGTATATATTTTAAGCTAAATTATATGTTAATATACATTGCAAAAATAAGCAGATTACTGTAATTTCATGGTAAAAAAACATTTGGAGAACTGCCAATGTTTATTAAACTACTGTTGTATATTATTATTAGTATTTACACAGAACATCTGCGTATGTTCTCGCTTCTAAAATTATGTACTCAGGTTTATTTAAGTAGTACTTTTTAGTTCCCCGAGAGGATATATTGATTATTATTGGGTTGATGTTGTTCAGTTGAGGTGTGAGGGTGGAGTAGCTGCCTACCTCACTGCTCATGGGGTTGTGGTTGGGGTGGAGTAGCTGCCTGCCTCAATGGTCAGGGGGTTGTGGTTGGGGTGGAGTAGCTGCCTGCCTCACTGGTCAAGGGGTTGTGGTGGGGTGGAGTAGCTGCCTGCCTCAATGGTCAGGGGGTTGTGGTGGGGGTGGAGTAGCTGCCTGCCTCACTGCTCAGGGGGTTGTGGTGGGGGTGGAGTAGCTGCCTGCCTCACTGGTCAGGGGGTTGTGGTGGTGGTGGAGTAGCTGCCTGCTTCACTGGTCAGGGGGGTTGTGGAAGAGGTGGAGTAGCTGCCTGCCTCACTGCTCAGGGGGTTGTGGTGGCTATAGGTGAAGAGTTTATGTGCTCTCTTGAGCTAGTAGGTATGTTTACATTTTGTCTGGTAAGGAAGGACTTGATTATTTGTGGATGAGTTAAGTTATCAGTGTATCTTTATATATTTTGAAGGGTAAATGTCGTGGTTAAGTGGTGTATTATATATTTTTCTTAGTAGGGACTAAGTCATTGTTCAAGTCATTTGAGGCTTTAAGTTTTGCAAGGAGCTTTGACTTTGTCATTTGTCAGTCCAGTTAGGACTTCGGTAGGAATCAAGATGAGGATTCGAACCCATGCGCTGGATATTCCCAGGTTGTGAAACCCTGTTGACCAGACCACAGACTAAAAGGTGAAGGGACGACGACGTTTCGGTCCGTCCTGGAAAATTCTCAAGTCGATTGTCACTTATCGACTTGAGAATGGTCCAGGACGGACCCGAACGTCGTCGTCCCTTCACCTTCTAATCTGTGGTCTGGTCAACATACTTTAGCCACGTTATTGTGACTCATCGCCTGCTTGTGAAACCCTGTTTGGCTTCATTAGAAGCCTCGGGAATTATCCTGGGTTCAGTAAAACCCAGGTTGCAATCCTTTTGACCATGTAGTGGCCTGGTTGTCTGGGGCGTGTGCCTGGACATATCCAGCTCATAGGTTCGAATCGTCATCATGGCTCCAATGTATTTACTCAATAATAATAATAATAATAATAATAATAATAATAATAATAATTATAGTAAAGCATCCAACGAAGCATTAATAATAATTAAGGACCAGACTGAGGTACAAACAAGAGCACTTACGTCATAAGGGAAAAGTTTTAATAACAAAATAGTCAAAATTTAACATTTCTGTTTACAATTATAGCCAAACAAAGTAGGTCTTGTGGTTTGAAAACCTTAGAGAGTGAAGGTTCAGAACTTCTAGCTTGTTTACCCACAACACAAGTGATTGGTTCAGTGCCAGAGAACACCCGCAACATCTGCTGCTGCAGGGCCAAAACACCTGCAACATAGGCTGGTGCAGGGTCAAAAACACCTGCAACAGGCTGGTGCAGGGCCAAAAACACCTGCAACATAGGCTGGTGCAGGGCCAAAACACCTGCAACATAGGCTGGTGCAGGGCCAAAAACACCCGCAACATAGGCTGGTGCAGGGACAAAAACACCAGCAACATAGGCTGGTGCAGGGACAAAAACACCTGCAACATAGGCTGGTCCAGGGCCAAAAACACCTGCAACATAGGCTGGTGCAGGGCCAAAAACACCTGCAACATAGGCTGGTGCAGGGCCAAAAACACCTGCAACATAGGCTGGTGCAGGGCCATAAACACCTGCAACACAGGCTGGTGCAGGGCCAAAAACACCTGCAACACAGGCTGGTGCAGGGCCAAAAACACCTTCAACACAGGCTAGTGTAGAATAACATTATATGTGACATAGACTGGTTCAGTGCCAGAGAACACCTGCGACACAGCATTCACCATCTAAATCAAAATTACTTTTGTCACAGTAAAGGCGTTGAGTTGG